>NW_027102038.1:12500-252500 GCF_035609145.1 Eleutherodactylus coqui
TCCATTCAAGTAAGCAATTTACAGCAAATGTCAGACAAGCTAAAAAGTAACCTCTTTAGTATTTTTTATTTTTGTGTGTAAAGTTTCCTACTTTAAAGTTAACCTGTCACCAGGTTTTCAGCAGTTTTATGCTGTCGGAACCACAATGAGCATTAAACAGGGAATTGTGTGCATTGCAGAGCTCTATTTGCTGGTCTGAAACGCTGCAGCATTTCAGAATACACAGACTTTGAAGATCGGCATGGTACGGAATCTGGAGTCATGGAGTGGAGCTCTACCTGCATCACATAGACTTGCATATGGGGACAGACCTGTCGGACTCTGATGTTAGTGGAGAGAGGTCTCAGGGCTCCATCCACATGACTCCAAGCTCCAATCTGTGTTGATCTTAAAAGTATGTTTGTTCTAAAACCCTGCAGCATTTCAGAATAACATACAGCCCTGTCAATGTATGAACCTGGTGACTGCTTCCTTTTAAGTAGTTGATTACCTTAGGCCTGGGTTCACACGGGACGGATTTACCACGGAAGTTCTGTGTAGCAAATCCGCCCGCAGCTCCTAATCCCGGGATTATCCAGCCATGTGGACGAGAATTTTCAAAAATCTTGTCCACATGGGGGGGCCAATCCCACATGGGGGCAGCATGTCAATTCCTATTTTTTGTGTATTTTTTTTTTCCCGTTGCGGCCTCACTCCTTTCTATGGGGGGAAAAAGCCGCAATGAAATGCTGGCATCCAAACTGCTCTGAAACCCGCGGCGAAATGCCGCGGGTTTTAAAGCTGCGGAAATCTTGCGGCTTTTCGGTGTGGCCAAGCCGCAAGATTTCTGCTGGATTTCTGTCCCGTGGGAATCCAGCCTAAAATCCATATTACTTGTTTTCTTGCTGTAATTTTTTTCTCTTTATAGCCTTAGTTTATAAACCTTTATATATTTTTTTTATTAATAGCAAATTGCACATTCCCAAGAAGAGTTGAGCTCCCAAGAATTTCCAAGAGACGAGCCTGGATTTCAACCAGAACGAGGTCATATAGAGCCCATGATGCTAAAAGATTTGGAGGTAATAAACAGACAGATAGATATTAAGGATGGTTGGATGAATCAAACCTCCACTGCGGAATCCAGTACATCCAGCCAAGAACATCTGAACAGTTCTATGAAGACATATTCTTCCGCCTCATCATTAAACAGAACGGGTCCTGGGCGTTGGAAAACTCCAGTTGCATCTCAGTGTGCTCCAGTTGTTGGGCCACAGTCTGTTAGAACAGATCTTCCAGCACCGCCAATGCATTATGGAGGAGAGTTTGAGAAATTTGAAGGCATTCCTGTTGATTTACCACTTCCACCACCACAAAATCAGTTGTCCTCTCAATTAAACTCCCAATCTGCTGCATTAGAGAGGAAAAAAAGAGAAGAGCATCAGAGATGGTATGAGAAGGAAAAAGCCCGATTAGAGGAGGAAAGAGAAAGGAAGAGACGAGAGCAAGAGAGAAAACTTGGAAAAGTTCAGACTCAGCCTGCTGCTCCTCCACAGCTTGTTATTCCACAATCCTCAGTACCACCTTCAAATATACCACAGACAAAACCAGAAAAACCTGAAATTTTTTCCCGCCCTCAAGAAACGGTTATCCGAGAGTTGCAACCTCAACAGCAGCCACGCACAATAGAAAGACGAGATCTTCAGTATATTACAATCAGCAAAGAGGAACTTTCTTCCAGTGACAGCCTTTCTCCTGATCCATGGAAGCGGGATGCTAAGGAGAAGTTGGAAAAGCAGCAACAGATGCACATTGTAGACATGCTCAACAAGGAAATCAATGAACTGCAGAATAAACCTGAACGATCTGCTGAAGAGAATGACAGACTACGCAAATTAATGCTAGAGTGGCAATTCCAGAAGAGGCTTCAAGAGTCCAAGCAGAAAGATGAGGATGATGACGAGGATGAAGATGATGATGATGATATGGACACTATACTTATCATGCAGCGCCTTGAAGCAGAAAGAAAAGCAAGGGTAATAACATTTTTTTTACTTCTAAACATATATTTGCAAATTGTGCTAAGTGAAAGTATATAATGTAGAAAATATATCATTTGCCAAATATTGGATCATATAGAAGCAGTACAATTTATAAAATTCCTTGTAATTAACCATTTTATTCTTACTTCCCATACATATAATACATTTACTACCCATGCATTGAATTTTAGCTGCAATTATTACACTTGTCTTGATACTTGAGGCTACCTGATAGAAAGAATGAATTCTAACATGTGCATTTGTAGAGTATGAAAGTTTTACATGCGCCTGCTGAAAATGCTTCCATAGACTGGAATGGTGATTTTTGGTTCGTAATGCAGACCAAAACAGAACATGCTATTTTTTTTTTTTTAACTTTATTTTCTTTATTAAGGAAAATTTGAACAGTACATAATAAAATCATATGGTAAACAAACTCGGTATTACAAATAGTACATGCTGTGTTGTAACTTGCTTGAACGTAATAACATAACATTTTCCTTGTACATTTTTTCTTTTGGGTTGCGATAAACTTAAACAATTAAACTCAAACCGTCTATGCCTATTGGATGAGTTCTTTATGAGATGGAACTCTGCGTTTGCTATTTGCTTAGTAAATGGGGGCACAGGAGAGCGATTGGGGGGGGGGGATGGAAAGAGGGAACATGAGTCTGGGAGTTCATTCTACAGATAAAGTGGAATTGGCATCCAGCCAGATATCCCATATTTTTTGAAATTTGTTTGGGCAGCCTCTGTTTTGGTAAATAATTTTTTCGTAGGAGATTACTGTGTTCACCGACCGAACCCAACATGAGATCGTAGGGATTCCCGCAGCCATCCAATAAGTTGCTATTGTTTTACGCGCCAAGAATAAGGTCTTCTGTAGGAAGGTGCGGGTGTGGTATGGCCATTCCTCTTCCTCCAATAGGCCAAATAGGATCGTCTTAGGGTCCATCTCAATATTAAGAGGGGATGGTAGTAGTGAGTTTATGAAGGATACAATCTCAGACCAGAATCCATTTACCAGGGGGCAGTCCCAAATCAAATGCCAGAAATTAGCTTCTGGCTGGCGGCATCTATGGCAGGAGTTTGAGGAAGAGTTGCCCATTTTATATAGACGGCTGGGTGTGAGGTATGCTTGGTGGATAATATATAGCTGGATCAGTTTATTGTTGACTGCAGGGGAAACTGAGAGATGGGATTCGGATATATCTGTCCAATCCTCCGGCGTTAAGGACGGAATGGCTGTCTTCCATCTATCGTAGGCTGAGGGCGGGTTATGGTCGGTTTTGGCTGAAAGGAGGTGCGTGTAGAGCACCGAGATTAGGCCCTTGGGTCCCTGGGATCTGAGGATACCAATTGTGGGGTATTTGGATATGTTTGTGGAGGTAGGTGGGAATTGGGAGTTCAGGGCGTGCCGCAACTGAAAGTATCTAAATAGCTGAAGTTGTGGGGACTGTGTTTTTTCCCGCAATTGGTTAAATGTGAGGAGACTCCCGTCTGTATATACGTCTCCCACCGACACCACTCCAAAAGACCTCCAATATTGAGGGTCTGGGACTGACTGGAGGGCTTTAAGGCCGGGGTTGTTCCATAAGGGAAGTTCGCACATTACTCCTTTGTACTGTTGGATGGCCTTAGCCTCCCTCCACACCTTTAAAGCTAGTTTGTGAAGTGGCAGTATATCGGGAGCGTTGGTATGTTCTGGGAATTCCAGGAAATTTAAAAGGTTGTTACCCTTTACTTGTTTTGCCAGGTATTGGTCAGCGATGGGCATTTCCCGCTCTAGGAACCAGCTCCGGACGTTGCGTAGCTGTCCGGCTAGGTAATATACGTGCAGGTCTGGGAGCGCCATTCCAGCCCGCTCCTTCGGTCTTTGTAGGGTCGAAAGACTAAGCTTGGATCGTGTGGAGTTCCAAATGAAAGATGTAGTGAAGGAATTGAGGGCTTGAAAGATGCGTTTGGGTACAACTATTGGCATATGTTGTAGTATATACAGGCATTTAGGTTGAATCGCCATCTTTATCAGGTTTATACGGCCAGCTACCGAAAGCGGTAATTTGGCCCATCGCTCTAGTTTATTTTTGACATTCCCAAGCAGTGGGTCGATATTATCTTTTATGGCGTTGTTTGGATTTCGGGACATATATATTCCTAAGTATTTGAAAGTGGAAACCACGGCTAGGTTATATCTGGCGACACAAGGGTCTATTATTGGGTCGAGATTTGTATATAGAATTGTGGACTTGGGCCAGTTGACATGTAGACCCGATAAGTAGGAAAATTTGTCAATTTGGGTCATAGCGTGGGAGAAGGAGGTTATAGGGTCTGACAAAAATAGGATTGTATCATCCGCATATAAGCCCACTTTACTTTCAAGGCCCGCCCATTTAATGCCGGTTACTTCAGGGGTGCTTCTCAACCGGATTGCCATGGCTTCAATGGCTATGGCAAATAGTGCCGGGGACAGCGGGCAGCCCTGACGGGTGCCTCTTGCGAGGCGGAACTCGGTGGATGGAATGCCGTTTACTATTACATTGGCGCTTGGCGATTTGTAAATGGTTTTAACCCATTGTAAGAATTGGGGGCCAAACCCGAAGCGAACCAGGCAGGCCTCGAGGAAAGTCCACTCCAGCGAATCGAAGGCCTTCATTATGTCTAATGAGACCAATGCCCAGGGCATGTTAAACTGTTTGCCCAGTTGAATTGCTGTCTGTACTCTCCGTATGTTGATTGTTGTGGACTTTCCTGGCATAAAGCCGGTCTGGTCAGGGTGTATAATAGATAGGATTACTTGATTTAGTCTTGTGGCCAGGAGTTTTGTTAGGATTTTGTAATCGACATTTACCAGGGATATGGGTCGGTATGAGCTACAGTCTGTGGGGTCTTTGTCTGGTTTCAAAATGACTATAATAGATGCTCCGTAGAACGAGGGCGGAAGGGATTGGTCTAATTGGGCCTGTTGTAATGTTTCTAGTAGCAGCGGGGCCAGTTGTTCGTCATATTTCCGGTACATTTCAATCGGGAGGCCGTCCGGGCCTGGAGCTTTATTAGGTGCCATGTCTCGGATTGTCTGCCGTATTTCGTCTAGGGTGATTGGGGCCTCCAGGAACTCCACCTGTTCTTCGGACAATGTTGGAAAGGTTAGGTCACTCAGATAGTCTAGGATATCTGCCTTTGTAAAATTTGTGGGTGAGCTATATAGGTTAGCGTAGTATTCTTTAAAGCGATTTGTGATGGCTGGGGCGTCAGTCAGCTCCGCACCATTTTGATCTTTTATCTTAAGGATTGTGTTTAGGTGTTTCTCGTGTTTAATCAGATTGGCTAACAAATGGCTGGATTGGTTGCCTAGTTCGAAGTAATATTGCTTCGCAAAGAATAATTTACGTTTGGCCTTAACGTGAACTTGGTGTTTGTAGAGGCGGGAACAACTGAGCCATGCTTCTTTGTTAGAGTCCGTGGGGTTATCAGTATAGGTCTTTTCTGCCTCGAGTGTCTTGCTTTCTATCTCTCTGTCCGCCTGGGCTGTCGTTTGTTTGATATATGTAATGGCTGATTTAAGGAACCCCCGAAGGTATGCTTTAAGGGTATCCCATCTCAGGGCCTGGTGGGTATTGTTATTATGGATATCTAAGAAGAGGGATATATGGAACGGAGTTTGGTCGTCTGGGCCCAACAATTTAAGCCAAAATGGGTGTAGTTTCCAGGTAGGCAAAATTTTGAGTTGGGGAAATTTCAGTGTTAGAAGTATCGGACTGTGGTCCGATATTCCCCGCGGACAATGTGTTACATCTGAAAGATACACCGCCACTTCCGCGGAACTGAATATATAGTCAATTCTCGAGAGGGAGTTCTGGCCGGGGGAGTGGCAAGTATATTCCAGGGTGTCGGGATGATGTAGCCGCCAGAGGTCGACCCAACCCACGCTCTCGGTTATCTGCCGGAGGGAGGAGTTAGTGCTTGTATTTGTGTTAGCTAGGGCATAGAATTTGTCTTTGGTCGGGTCCATTACTAGATTAAAGTCTCCCATACAAAGTACTCCTACTGAGGGGTATTGGTGTGCGAAGAACACAGCCGTCTGAAGGAGGGAGAGGTTATTGTGTGGTGGATTATAAATACATAAGATGACATATGGTTTGGAATCTATTTCTGCATACACAAATATTGATCTACCCTCCGGGTCTTTACGGACATTAATAGGGTTCCATCTTATGGATCTGTGTATAAGCAATGTAACGCCTCTGGAAGAGGGGGTGTGAAAGGAGTGGGCCGCCCACTGTACCCACGGCTTCTTAAGGGTGTCGGCTCTGTCCCTGGTGAGGTGGGTCTCCTGCAAACACACGATATGGGGGTTTGTTTGTTTAATAAAGGAGAAGACTTTCCTGCGCTTAAGGGCTGTGCCGAGACCACGTACATTCCAGCTAAGATATTTTAAAGACATTGGTATCGGTGTAAATATAGGTCTCGATCGGCGCCCCTATAATTGGGGGAGGACGGGGGGAAGGGCTTTGCAAGTACAGAGCAGTGGGGGTCATTGGCATAGACAGTTCAAAACATATAACAACAATTGTCTCAAAACAGTTTAAACCATTGGTTATTAGCATCCTGTCTGAATATAAACGTAGGAACCCTAAATTAGGGTTCCAGTAAATCTAAAGACAGGAGTCGATGAAAACCTTAAGCTACAAACTATCTGTAGGTAGCTGATCTTACTGGGGGGGAAAGGGTCCCAGTGGCCTATGGGTGGCTGGCTTTGTCTGGTGGACTTGGATTATTAAATTAAAGTAACGTTGAGACACGGGAGGTCCCGGGCTACAGGTCCGCGGCATGGACGGCTGGCACACCACCAGTAGGTCAGGGGAATAGTAAGCTTCTCAGCCACATTTCAACTCAGTATACATATTTATACATGTTATGAATTGGCGCCTCTTGGTGATGCCGGATGCATTTCAAGCCACTCCAGAGCTTCAGTAGGAGAGTGTAAAAAAATTACTTTTCCCTCTGCGGCGATGCGCAGACGGGCTGGGTATGCCATTGAATAGGGGATACTTCTGTCCCTAAATTTCTTTTTAACCTCCATAAAGGTAGCTCTTTGTTTTTGCAAGTCCGCAGAAAAGTCAGGAAAGATAGATATCACTGAGTTGTTGTGCTTGAGTGGGCCTTTTATTCTGGCTTGACGTAGGGCAGCGTCACGATCCCTGCAGTTAAGAATTCTTGCTAGAAACGGACGTGGGGGTGCGCCCGGCTGTGGTGGTTTCGCCGGGACGCGATGAGCCCTCTCCACGGCAAAGTGGGCAGAAAAGGTGTCTTCACCCAACAATGATTTTAGCCAATTTTCCGCAAATAGTTCTGGTTGTGAGCCTTCTGTCTTCTCAGGTAGGCCGATTATGCGTAAATTATTGCGGCGCGCCCTATTTTCAAGATCATCGGTTTTTGCTTGACAATATTCCGCTGTTCTCATGGCTTTCTTGACTGTTGCGGGGATTGGACGCAGGGAGTCCTCCACATTCGAAATGCGGTCCTCCATCTCCCTCACCCTGCCGCGCATATTTTGTAGATCTTGTCTCAGGAGGACTACGTCTGATTTGACCTCTTCTATCTTATCTGTAAGGGCGGACTTGCAGGTGTTAATTGCCTCCAGGAGTTGACGCATTGTTGGTTCTGGTGGCTGCCCAGATGCATCTTCGGTTTCTTTTGTTTGAGCGGGTCGTGTCACTCGGGGGGTATGCTCCGGAGTTTCGGTGCGTGAAAATTCTTTCAGTCTCTCTGCCGCAGGGCCGCTTTTTGCGCGCGTGCTCATGTTCACGGGCAGTTATTTAACGTGTTTGACTGAAAGCGTAAGCGGTTTCTTTGGTGATGTGAACGTGTGAGTATTTCTAAAGAAGATTACTTGCTTATGGGGCTGGTTAGTCGATCCAGTAGCTTGTGAGGGTTCTAATAGAGAGTTTAGATTGTTATTATCTCCGGGGGCCTTACTGTCACAGAGTCTCGATCGTCTTCCGGAGTTTAGCGTACTGGTGAGATGAGTTATCAATATAGGGAGATATTATTTTATTTTGGGCTCCGGTCAGTTCAGGTAGCTCAGCCGGATAGTCGTCGGGTCTTAGCGGCCTCCTCTGTAGCGGTTAGGGGGTCTCAACAGAGCCGCAGAGGGGAGAGTCAGAGTGAGGAGGTACTTTATGGTTTGCTGGCTCAAGTCCAAATTAGTTCGGAGGGGATGGGGTTTCCCCGTCCGGGCTTCTCCTCTCCAGGCGCTTGGCGTCTAGCTCGGCGGCGTGCCGCTGCAAGGTGTTGTCCCCCGACCTTTGTCCCCACTTACGATTTTGTCGCCGGCTCCGCTGGGCCGGATCACGTTCGGCAGGTCGTCTTGCCCCCGGCGTCCAGCCGGGTGTGGTGAGTTGCGTTCACTGCGGTGGTGAAAGTGCCGGGCGGTTAGACGAGTCGCGGTTCTCGACAGCTCCGCGGCAGACGAACCGCGGCAGGGGAATCGGGAATTCTGTCTCTCCGCGGCAGCAAGGGGGCTCTGTTTCGCCGAACAGCCGGGAGCAGCGCGCCCCCAGGGATCGTCAAGCCCAGTAACAGGCGCCGGGACCGCCCGGACGGCTGTTCCACCAGGCCCAGTGCGTTGTGTCCTCGCGGCAGCGGAGGAGAAGGCGCCAGCCGGTCAGTCAGATCGTTCAAACCGTCAGCCCACGGCCCTCCGTGGATTCCGTGACGGCCGGGTTGTCTCAGGTGGCAAGTAGGTGGCGCAGCCGGGTGCCGGAGATCTCAGCCCCTCGGGAGGTGTCCGGTCTCCGGGCCGCCGGCCGCTCAGGAGCGCAGGGGTTAATGTTCATTCAGTCCCCAGCAGTGCGTACCGGGAGGCAAGGAAGCCGCTCGCGCCCCCCCCGTGTTCGGGCTTAGGTTTTCAGCGAACATGCTATTTTTTGTTTCATAATATACCAATGTAAACCATCGGTATTCTATGCTGTGTGTATTATATCCTTAAAAAGTTATGGACATAATACGGATGCAAAATAAGCTTGTGTAAATGAGCCCTTACTGAACCGCCTTCTCACATTCTTTGCCAGACGTTCTTGCAGTCTTGTGCTATAATGGCCCATTAACTTAAGCTGGCACCTCTGCATCCACCAGACTCTAACTCTGAAACATTTTTGTGTAGTTTGCTTTCATCTGTGTGTAATCCTGCCTAAAGTCTCTACACATTCCTCATGTACTATATAACGACGTACTGTATTCTCCAGCAAATTAACATGTGGTTACAAGCAGCATTTGGGGTGTCCTCAATCACAGAAACAAAATCGTCTTAAGAATCATTTCTTCTTTATTGTTTCATCCTTGCATACAGCAGCAACGTTTCGACTGTTAGACAACAGTTTTTTCAAGCCAATGAACATCAATGGCATACACACCCTTTATATACAAAGCAGAACCCAACACATCACCAATCGCCAATTATTTAAAAACCAAAAAGGACCTACCCGCCTGTAAGCCAGATCCTAATAGGACTATGGCTGATCCATAGCAGCTGGACTCGCTGATCACCCGGGAACATCTGGTGGACACTGCTCATTGAGCTCTCTCGGGCGTCTGATTGAACTAAGAGCGCCTGCGCCAAATGATATTGTGTGCTGCAACCGTATATCGAACATTATGGGTATTCTCCAGCAAAATTTTAACTGGGAAAATACTGAAATGTTCTATTTAATGTTTTTTCTTCAAATTTCTAGAAAGATTTTATTCATCCCATTAACATTTAAGTGACGGCCCCATTGCCTTTTTACATCCTAGCTAAGTGGGCTTTAATCCTAGAGGACGTAAAAACATGCATCCTCTTTGGATTAAAGCCCCGTGGGCTGAGGACGTGACAGCTCCATGCTGTCTGTGCCGGAGGTAGCTGACAACATGAAGCATCACATCCTTGAGGGGTGTGAAAACTACTCCCCTCCCCTCCGGAACGGACCCTCTGCCATCTTCTGTGCATGCGCACCATAGGACAATTGGCGGAACATGCGCAGAAGAGATCGGCACGGGACATTTGAAATCGCTTGGTTCCTGGCTACTAATTGAAATCAATGAAAACCGTCTGTCCCGTGGCACTTCTGCTGGACACGTGTCACCCCCCCTTCAGCGCCGATGGCTACTGCGCATGCGTGACAGAGTGCCGTCCAGAAGATCCGCAGCGTGTGCAGAAGCCGCCGGACAGGTACTCTAGGGGGCACCGGGTCTAACTCCGCTGTGGGAATATCCCGCATGCGGGGTCCGACCTAGCCATGTGCAGGAGGCCTAAGGCTTCCGGCGATGTTCCCCGACGACTCTTTATCCGTAGACCTTTTACCCAACTTTGGCGCATGCACACGTCGGCAAAATGGTGAACGCAAGTGCAGAAGCTGGGGAGGGTCCGGGAAATTTAAAATCTCTTTGCTTCTGACTACTAAAGGTAGCCGAGAGCCTGGAGCAGTGACCGAGGGCAGCAGTGAGCGGTCTCCGAACACGTGATCGCCGTTATGCAACGGTTAATGACGATCACATAAATGTTAAAAACAATTGAACTTCAATGCTCCTTTCCTTTGGGCCCCGTTGTGCAGCCAAACACAAGATTAGGGTCACAATGGGTATATTTCTGAACACGGGACAAACAGGGGTATCCATTTTTTAGTCTTCATTCATATGTGTGTTGTACAGAAAAAACTGTTTTTAAAATGACACGATTGCCATAAAAATGAAAATCGTAATTTTTTCTTCTGCTTTGCTTAGATTCATTCAAAAACTGTGGAGTCAAAATATGCAGTACACCGCTAGATGAATACCTTAAGGGGTCTAGTTTTCAAAATGGGGTCATTTGTGGGTGTTCTCTGTCGTATTGGCCACTCAAGTGCTCTACAAGTGGGCAATGGAGCCTAAATCGCCTTCAAGCAAAAAGTCTGTTCTTAAAGCCACCGGCTGCTCCTTTCGGTTTGGGCCTTGTTGTGCATACAGATATAAGATTAGGGCCACAATGGGTATTTCTCTGAACACAGAATAAACATTTTGGGGTGTAAATTTTAATTTTCATGTGCATTAAGAAAAAAAAATGTCTTTGAAATTACATATTTGCCAAAATATGAAATTTTATTTCTTCTCTGAATTACATTAATTCCTGAAAAAAACCGTGCGGTCAAAATACTCATGACACCCCCAAGTGAATACATTAAGAGATGTAGTTTTTAAAATGGGGTCTTTTGTGGGAGTATCTATCATTCTGACACCTATGAGCCTTTGCAATCTTGGCTTGGTGTAGGAAAACAGTGTTCCTCAAAATGTTGATAAGTAATGTTAAATTTGTATGTCTCCTAAATGGTTAAACAAAAACTTACGTTTTTCAAATGTGCACCAGAATAAAGTAAACAGATGGAAATATGTGGTACTATTGTATCTTGTCTCCACCTTAAGTATGGGTGGAGACCTAGTGATGGGCTGTATCCGCCAGTGTATGCCCACAAGCTGCTGATTGGCTGGCTCGTGCAAGGTCCTAGCAGCGTGGAATGAGTTTCGCCTTGAATGGAGGGTTAGGCTTACATTATTAACTGTAAATGCTTCCATGTGAGAGCAGGGCTGCATTAACATGGAAGCATTTACAGCTAATAATGTAAGTCTATCAGTGAAACTAACCCTCCATCTCAACCAAACCTCAGTCCTCACGGTGCTAGGAGCTTGCCGCCCGTGTCGCCTCATCTCCCCTGCAGCCACTAACCCCCGCCACCAAGTGCGGCAGTGTGAATGACAAGAGGCCGGAGCCCGAAGATGACAGAGGAGAACTCGGGGATACTGCGTAGACAGGGAGACGGGGGGTGAATGGCAGGACCCGGGAAGCCAAACGCAGCAGCGTGTATGACAGGAGGCCGGATGTATGACAGGAGGCCGGAGTCCGAAGATGACCTGAGCACAAGCTACACTGGCGGGGGTCCCCCACTGCAGCTGGCGGGGATAAGTTACTGCAGCACAAGGCACAGCGGCGGAGAGGTGAGTGCAGCCAGTCAGGAACTGGGGGCGTCACCTGGCTGTCAAGCAGCCTAACACTTCTCTCCACCCATTCTTGTGGTAGAGACAAGATACAATAGTACCAAAATATATATCTTAATATATAAAAATATTTACAAATTCTATCAGGGTCTATTTTGATATTAACATGTGGCAAAAAAAGCAATGTCAGAATCACTTGGATATGCAAAACCTTTACAGAGCTATTCTATGTTAAAGAGACGCATGTCAGATTTTCAAAATATGGTTCCGTCAGTAACGTGCAAACAGGCTTCGTCACTAAGGAGTTAACATCTGAAAGGTATAGCGTGCATAAAGCAGCATTTAGAGGGAATGTCTTTTTTCCCTCCGCATTAGCAAATATTGCACTTAACGAGCAAATTTATCCTTCTACAAGCCTAGCAAGTTACAATTGACTTTCGTCTTTAAAGGGGTTGTCCCGCGGCAGCAAGTGGGTCTATACACTTCTGTATGGCCATATTAATGCACTTTGTAATGTACATTGTGCATTAATTATGAGCCATACAGAAGTTATAAAAAGTTTTTTACTTACCTGCTCCGTTGCTAGCGTCCTCGTTCCCATGGAGCCGACTAATTTTCGCCCTCCGATGGCCAAATTAGCCGCGCTTGCGCAGTCCGGGTCTTCTGCTCTCTTCAATGGAGCCGCTCGTGCAGAATGCCGGCTCCGTGTAGCTCCGCCCCATCACGTGCCGATTCCAGCCAATCAGGAGGCTGGAATCGGCAATGGACCGCACAGAAGAGCTGCGGTCCACGGAGGGAGCAGACCCCGGCGGCCATCTTCAGCAGGTAAGTATGAAGACGCCGGACCGCCGGGATTCAGGTAAGCACTCTCCGTTTGTTTTTTTTAACCCCTGCATCGGGGTTGTCTCGCGCCGAACGGGGGGGGGGGGGTTAAAAAAAAAACAAAAAAACCGTTTCGGCGCGGGACAACCCCTTTAAACATCGTAATTACTCCAAAGATTATAATACCTTGTTTTATAAAAACTGTAGTATGAACAGCAGACGTTGGGCCGGGATGTGACTTGTTAGATATAAACAAGCCCAATCCTTTGTTTCTACTGGAAATAGAGGGTTCTGCTAATGACTTATTCTCCTCTCCCCACTGACATAAATCTTACATGCTGAGCGTCAAACTTCTATCTCAAGGGCTAATGGCCCTTTTACAATTTATCGTTCAGAATAATGTCCTGTGTAAATTCATTTTTACAACCTAACGAGTATTGTTCAGTGTCCGCTTACTGTTATTGGAAGCTTTCCAATCTGCCTCAATTTCAGCAGCTCCGTGAGCGATGTTGACGATACTTGTTCCTTTAGCAACCAATCCTGGGCCAAGTATCGGGCATCATTTGCCCGACAGCTCGTCCTGTATAAAAGGACCATTACTCTAGTCAACCTTTCAAGATTTAATCTCTCGTGATAAAGTTTTTGGATTGTATATCTTAAAGGGGTTGTCTCGCGAAAGCAAGTGGTGTTACGTACTTCTGTATGGCCATATTAATGCACTTTGTAATATACATCGTGCATTAAATATGAACCATACAGAAGTTATTCACTTACCTTCCCTGCGCTGGCGTCCCCGTCTCCATGGCTCCGTCTAATTTCAGCGTCTAATCTCCCGATTAGATGCGCTTGCGCAGAAGGGTCTTCTCCCATCTGTTCGGTCCGGCACGAGCGGCATTCCAGGCCAATCAGGAGGCTGGAATCGGCACACGTGATGGGGCGGAGCTACGCGATGATGCGTAGAAGGGGCGGAGCCAGAACACCGCTCGTGCCAGACCGAGCCGAAGGCAGAAGACCCTTCTGCGCAAGCGCGTCTAATCGGGCGATTAGACGCTGAAGTTAGATGGAGCCATGGAGACGGGGACGCCAGCGCAGGGAAGGTAAGTGAATAACTTCTGTATGGCTCATATTTAATGCACGATGTATATTACAAAGTGCATTAATATGGCCATACAGAAGTGTATAACCCCACTTGCTTTCGCGAGACAACCCCTTTTAATTTTCACAATTTTTTCCCCCCTACGGTTTCCTAAAGACCTAATCTGCGGGCCACAAAGATTAGCAGTAGTTAAGTTAAAGCATGCCTATTTCTTCAGAAAATTTCTGCTCATTTAATGGCCCGTATGTGTCTCATCAATCTTTCATTATACTTGCATTATGGTTTTCTTTTTATTTTCAACTCAAAATTAAGGTTGAAGTGCAACCCTTCTGCAAACTACTGCTTGTCTTTAGGCATTCAGTTTGCCTAGTAGGAGGGAAGTAAGGACATTTGTTAGCTATGGGGGAGGGGCTGCCTTCACAGACTCATCTTTCCTGCGCTCTCACAACTCTGAGACCTGCAGACTGGGTGTACACAATTTCTGTCTCTTCTAACCTATGTGCAGTTTTCTTTATTTTGTAGGCATCAAACAGTAGGTTTCTCCAATTTGCTGCGAGCAAAGCTGCATGACTGTCATTGGGCTGACCCTTATTAGCTGCTTTACTAGGTCTTGAGTGTTTGCGTGGTCACAGCTTATATAAAAATATCTATCTAATTAATATTATATATACATTTTTATATATATCTTATATAGTGTGTAATCATAAAATGGTAGAGTTGGAAGGGACCTCCAGGGTTATCTGGTCCAACCCCCTGCTCAGTGCAGGCTTCACTAAATCATCACAGACAGATATTTGTCCAGCCTTTGTTTGAACACTTCCATTGAAGGAGAACTCACCACCTCCCGTGGTAACATGTTGCACTTTTTTTCTTATCTTATTTGTGTCTCCTACCGTACAGTTTCATCCCATTGCCTCTAGTCTTTCCTTTTGCAAAAAAGAATAGGGCTGATCCCTCTGCAGTGTGACAGTCCTTTAGATATTTGTAGACCGCTATTAAGTCTCCTCTCAGCCTTCTTTTTTGCAAGCTAAACATTACCAGATCCTTTAACCGTTCCTCATAGGACATGATTTACAGACCGCTCCCCATCTTGTTAACTGTTCTCTGAACTGGCTTCAGTTTGTGTCTTTTTTAACAGTGCGGTGCCCAGAACTGGACACCATATTCCAGATGAGGTCTGACTAAGGAAGAGTAGAGGGGAATAATTACCTCTTGTGATCTAGACTCTATGCTTCTCCTAATACATCCCAGAATTGTGTTTTGCCTTTTTGGCTGCTGCATCACATTGTTGACTCATGTTCAGTCTATGATCTATTAGTATACCAAAGTCTGTTGCGACCATATAACAAAACCTGGTAAAGTGGCTAATAAAGTTCAGTCCAATAAAAATATGCTGCTTTGCACGCAGCAAACTGGAGACAGCTGAAGGGAAAATTTCTGAAGGCCAGCATTTTTATTTTTTTTTGCTAAACGGTTTTTCACATTTAATAAGATAACATTTAATAATGCAACATTTTACTATCCACAAAATCTCTATAATATTCCGTCAAATTCACATACCAATGCCATAGAGCAGTAGAATATAACAAGAATGGTAAAAAACTTCACAATTTTCTAACGTGAGTTATCTGTTGTGATACAGCAGACAATAACTGCTCTAAAGATCTAACATGTAAGACGCAACAAGGGAAACGAGAGGAAAAGTGTAACAATAATTAAATGGTACAGAATGTATGTGTTTCTTGTCCAGGACCATTACACACAAAGTCTTTAATAACTCTGAATACAATAGGAGTCCAAAACTGCTTCGAACTTGTCCATCGTACTATTCAGTAATGTCGTGAGATATTCTATACCTCTTTAGTTTGGGGGTATGGTTCTAAGGAAGAGGTTGGAGTGTGTTGTTTCTAGCTCTGAGCTATCAGACCTCTATATGCAGTCGGTATATGAATAATCAGTTTAGAAGAAAGCCAACCTAATTTAAAAGTAGCAACACTGAGAAGATTAGATACCAAATACTGCTTACTCCTTTGTTCTAATAACCTTTTGTGTAAGAGGTTTAACTTCTGTCCTAAAACGTTGAATTTAAAGAAATTTTCAAAATAAGAGAGGCAATGTTCCATCAGCTGCTCTGTAGCCCCAGCAGGTATTTGGCAACCCTGCAGCCAACTTCTGAAGGGTAGAAAGTGTGATACCAGAGCATCAGTCATTTGTACTGATTCTCCGCTGTGAGTCATGCAAAGAGAGTTTTTAGCCGCTTCCTGCCAAATAACTTTGCAGGTCTCCAATGAAACTGTTCCTATTTATGCATATAAGAATTTCTGATTTCTTATTTGGGATATGGGTCTATAAGGAGCAGATCTATAGCTGATATAAGGCATTTAGTAGAATAGCATTCTTACAAAGCCTTTCAAAAGGTTTTGGCGCAGACACTGCTGAGCTCTGAAATAAAGACTACATATAATGACAGATCTGTATATATTAATTTTGAGTGTGACAGCACAAAGGTATCCTTTAGTACAATGCGGGCAAGATCCCTCTTGTTCTAAAATCTGCAATATCCATCAATCAAAAAAGTTGTTTATCATACTAGGATTTTTGCATAGCCTTGTTAAACCAACTGTACGTTACAAAGAAAGGAGGAATACATCAGAAATATTTTAAAGAAAGCTGGAATTTCTTGGAATAACCAAGCAAGATACCTCCTTTAACATTGTATATTAGGCAATTAAAAAGACACGTCTTTCTAGTTTAGCATTTTGTCAACCCCCTCCCCCAATGTTGATCCAGAGGAAGGCAAAACAAAAAAAACTCTGAAGTAGAAGCCGATTATTCCTCATTTTAAGAGAAAAAAAATACTTCCTGACTCCCAGTCTGGCCATTAAAATAATCCCTAAATTAGCAACCCTTTTGAAGTAATCACTTTAACATGTAATCAGGGTTCAACCTGGAATACCTGGAATTTGATGAGTCATGGAATACCTGGAAATGTCATAGCACTTTCTGATTTGTCATGGGTTTTTGTTTTGTCATGGAATTTTTTTCTGAATCAATATAATTTCTGAGATTATATTATAATTCTTGTGTGTGTTAGTTGTTTGTCCAAAACCATTTCTTTATTACATTACAATCCAGTATTGTGTTTAACACTATAGGCCAAAGAAATAAAGAAATTGTTTTGGATAAACGGAACTAAACACACAAGAATCTCAATACTCGGTCTTCAAAATACAAACAATATTTCAGATTTTGAAGTTTTTGGTCTCAACCAGCCTCTCATGGTTGGGATTATATATAGGAAATGGCTCGACTTAGCAGGGTGTGTCTTTTTTATTATTTTTGTATATAACAAAAAAAAAAAAAGAACAATACGGGAGCCTTCACACTTGCGAGAAAATCGTGAATTTTCTGAGCGATGCAAGAGTGATTGAAAGCGCAGAATTTTGAAACCAATGATTTTTAATGGTTTCCTTCACATTTGATGATGCATTTTTATCATTAGAAAGTCCTATTGACTTTCAGGCTAAAAAAATTGCTGCAAAATCGCTCAAGAAAGTCACAAGTGGCAGTCATAGTTTTGCGAGATTAAGCAGTTCTGGCACTCAAAAATGGATTTTTCACGCAGCGATATCACGATCGCCAGTGTAGAGGAGCCCCAAACCTTTGATTCCGTGTATTTAGAGTTCTGCAAGTGTCATTAAAAATCAAGATTTTGTCATGGAAATCTTTTTTAAAAACCTGTATGAACCCTGGTGGTAATGCACTAAAAAAAACGTGACCAGATCTCCCTCAACCCCTTAATGATGCGGCCCTTTTTTTTTCCCATTTTCATTCCCCCCCCCCCCCCTTTAAAAAACTCCTTTATCCAGTGGAGTAAAATGAAAAAAGACATTCCGCCATCCTTCAGTGCGTCGTTTCTACAGCGCACAATTATTTTCTCTCACCATCTTTTTTTATTTTTCTGTCGACATTCTTGTGCGAAGGCTCATTTTTTGCGAGACGTCCTGCAGTTTACGTTGGTACCATTTTGGAATACATACAACTTTTTGATCATTTTTTTTTTTTTTTATTGCATTTTTTCTCGGAAACCGGGTGACAGTGCATTTCTGGCATTCTTAATGTTAATAATAGGATTAAGACTAATGGTGGCCGCAAGAGGTTTTATACATAAAACAGGGGCAATAAAGGACGCCCCTGTTGACTACCGTATCTTAATAGAAGACCTAATATGCTGTAGTTTAAAGGGAGTTTTCCAGGGAGGTTCAAAATCAATGGGAGCAGTGTCTGCAGTTACAAGCGCCGGCCACTTTACAGAGGTATGAGCAGAGACTTCTGCTCCGACCCATGTGTGCTTACAATGCTGTCAACAGGCCCACAATCAGCTGATCGGTCGGAATCACGAGTGACAGACCCTCCGGGTAGGTCATTAATAGTATTCTCCTTGGAAACCCCCCTTCCATTTTAATAGTAGCAGTCGGGCAGGAATAAAGCCCATGTATCGCACTTATAAAACAGCCAGAAAGTCCATATGCCAGGAGAGTTTTAAACATTAAAGGGGTTGTCTCGCGAAATCAAGTGGGGTTATACACTTCTGTATGGCCATATTAATGCACTTTGTAATATACATCGTGCATTAAATATGAGCCATACAGAAGTTATTCACTTACCTGCTCCGTTGCTAGCGTCCCCGTCGCCATGGTTCCGTCTAATTTCGGTGTCTTCTTGCTTTTTTAGACGCGCTTGCGCAGATGGGTCTTCTCCCTTCGGCTCCGCTCGGCAGCATCGGCGTTTTGGCTCCGCCCCCTTGTACGCGCCATCGCGTAGCTCCGCCCCATGACGTGTGCTGGTTCCAGCCTCCTGATTGGTGGATATCGGCGATCGCGTGAATGGGGGATGTGTCCCATGGTTCGGGATGACAGCCCCAGCACGTTGGCTACCTCCAGTAACCGACAGCATGAAGCTGTCACGTCCAGAGCCTGCAGGGCTTTCATTCCCAGAGGAAGCATGTTTTTACGTCCTCTGGGAATAAAGCCCAGCGGACCGGGGCGTAAAAAGGCAGTGGGCTGGTCACTAAGGAATTAAGACCCAAGTTTATGAAGGAATGTAACCTAGTTTGGGGATTTGGGGCTCTCCCTAGAAAGGAGTTAAAGAACTACACTAAGTATTCTGAATAAAATTCTTATAGTAGAGGTACGTAAATCCATCTGGCCCCAAAGCATTACTATTTGGCAGGGCTTTAAGTACCTTGAATAACACAATGTGAGATGATATGGCACTTTGAGGAGGGTCTCAATAAACCTGCAATGACAGGCTTTTGTCTGTGTGCAACTAGCTTTAAGCTAGATTTAGATGGGGGCATGCTCCGACCAAATTCGTGGTATCATATCCGCCTTTGCCAATAACCTCAGAGCTAATATATTGCCAAAAAATATATCAATCCTGTAATGTGTGCAGTGGGTGAGTAAAACAAAAAGTGAACTGATGGAAAATTTTCCTCTAGGGACTTTCATAAAATTATTAGGAAGTTCTCTTTCATCCCTGCAGTTTATTATGGGCAAGGCTAAGTGAGACATCAGATATAGTCAGTCTAGCCAGAGTTTCAGAGAAGGCCATATTAAAATCTCCACCCATCACCAGAGCTACTGTGGAAAGCTGAGAAATTTTTGAGGAGGTTATTGAGAAAATGCGTTTGAGGTATTGACATAGCCATTACATAGGGTAATTGGGAAATCCTTGTATACCCCTTGAAGGATAATATATACTGTTGTGACCGAAGTATTGGGGCACACACAGAAGGTGATGAAATTCAATTTTATTTATATTTTCCAATATGGTATTGGGTTGCCCTTGACCTCATTGACTGCAGTAATCCTACTAGGCATGCTTTATACCAAATTCCGATAGTTGTGTGGAGGGATTTGCCTCCATTCCTTGAACAGAGCTTCAGATGGTGACGATGGTGTGTTGTGTGTGCATGGATACATAATTTTAGTTAGTTCCAAAGATGTTTGATGGGATTGAGATCTGGACTTTTGGGTTGGCCAATGGAGTTTGCAGACCTTCTTTCCCTCAAACTTAGCCCCTAACAATACTTTTGTCACCATAGTGTACCTTCCATGCAAGTCAAAAATAAAAGTGGAGATCTGAATGGGGCTAGTGAATAATAGTATAGCTAGGCTTGTTTTTTTCTGTCTTGAGGGGCAGAAAATATCATAGGGAAGTATCTACATGCGAACGCAAAGCACCCTGATTTATTAGAATTCTATACACAAAACATGTACTTTCTATAGATAATGTGTGAGACACTGGGACGCTTGACAGCGCTGTGACAATGGAGAGACATATAAGTGCAGTAACCGCAAGTTTTTTACCTTAAAGGGGTTGTCCCGCGCCGAAACGGTTTTTTTTTTTTTTTCAACCACCCCCCCCCCGTTCGGCGCGAGACAACCCCGATGCGGGGACGTACAGAAAGCTTACCGGAGCGCTTACCTTAATCCCCGCGCTCCGGTGACTTCTATACTTACCTGTGAAGATGGCCGCCGGAATCCTCTTCCTCCGTGGACCGCAGCTCTTCTGTGCGGTCCATTGCCGATTCCAGCCTCCTGATTGGCTGGAATCGGCACGTGACGGGGCGGAGCTACACGGAGCCTGCATTCTGCACGAGCGGCTCCATTGAAGAGAGCAGAAGACCAGGACTGCGCAAGCGCGGCTAATTTGGCCATCGGAGGGCGAAAATTAGTCGGCACCATGGAGACGAGGACGCCAGCAACGGAGCAGGTAAGTATAAAACTTTTTATAACTTCTGTATGGCTCATAATTAATGCACAATGTATATTACAAAGTGCATTATTATGGCCATACAGAAGTGTATAACCCCACTTGCTGCCGTGGGACAACCCCTTTAAGGACCAGACACACTTTAGGGATTTTACCCATGTGGTGGTTTTACTGGCTTATTTTTTTCCCTTTTAGCTATCAAAATTATTTTTGCTGCACTTTTTTTCCCCGTGATATATAGGGCTATTTTTTTATATATTTATTTCACTTGTTTTTTTTTTCTGTGTTTTTAGTTTTATTGGAAGTAAAAAGCTAAAAAAACACCTTTTTTTTTTTTTTTAAAGTTTTTTTTTTTTTAAAATTCAAACTAGTGTATGTTTATGCTAAAAGAAAGTATAGGAATGGGTTCCTCATTTTGTTTAGGACGTTTTAGATTTTAATATGTATGGTTTTGGATTGCAGGGCACATACGGTGGCTGATTTGGTTGGTGTCTGCTTTGGGCTATTTTCTTAATGTGTGTATTTTTATTTTATTCTGTAATTTTTTTTTTTACTTATTTATGTTAAAAAAAAAAAATTCACCATCTATGTCCCCAATGGCGTCCTATATGACCTCTGGGGGACATTCACATGTGGTGGTGGTGGTGGTTGTGGTTGTTTGTTTGTTTTCTTTGACACTTTTCTCCTGCAACTGGGGTTCCTATTGGAGATGAGCGAGCATGCTCTGTTAAGGCTGCTACTCGATCGAGTAGCAGTCTTATCGAGTAACTGTGTAATCGTCCGAGCAGCATGCGGGGGGTGGGGGTGTGTGCTCCAGCTACAGTGTAAAACACCTGTTGTGACAATAGTCACTGACAGAACTAGTCATGGTCCTAGCATGCTAAGACCCTGTGGCTCTGCAGTGCGAAGGGGTCCCGGCAGTCATGTAACCGCCAGCTCGAGTAGTGGAGGAAACTCTTCAACTTTCACTTTTTAGTACATAGCGCTTATTGAGCGCTGAGTGCTGTGTACCAGGGAAAGGAGAAGGCAGAAGTGGTTAAAAACCACTTTCCCCTTTTTCCTTTGGGTTCTCCAGTGTGACTAACAGCTGACAACCCGACCTGCTTCTGCTTGATTGCTTTAATTTCCCACCGTATTTTTACTATCGACTTGGCTTAAAGCCCAGGACCAGGCGCTGTAAATTTAGAGCGCTTGGTCCTTAATGGGTTAAGCAGAATACTTTTGCAGGGGCAGATAATTGAAAAAAAACCTAACTGGTACTAATTTTGGTAGGCCCTTGGTGCCCTCATTGGTTCATGCATTGTGAAGACAACAGATCACTAGAGCCAAGGTGTATCAACACAAAATGTCATTGGGGAGGCAAACCTTTGGAGCATGCATGTAGTCATCACAATGTGAGCCCCAGGGGCCTGATAGATCACCGCTGTCTACATGATGCTATTTGTGGGGAAAAAGGGAAATTGTGTCATGCAGCCGATCCTTAGTTTCCGTCTGAGGGTTCTGTCTGAAAGTCTGCAAACGATATTCGGATGAAATCATGTATGGCTCTTTAAGGGACAATTTATGGTCTCTGTTTCAGCAAGTTTAGTCTCAATTCTGGCACATTAGCTGGCCAAAATAACAGACTATGCTGGAAACTGATACCTCCTGAAATGGAGACCGACGCGTGCAGTTTTGGCCTCCTTTTCAGAAATAACAAGTTCCATCTGAATGCCATCTTTCCAGGTTCCATCTGAAGGCCATTTTCAGCGCTTCATATGGAACCAGGACAGAAAGGAGGACGGGCTGGAAGATGCAACGTCGTCCACATATGGCGGCATTCAGGCAGCCACAATGTGTCAACGTTATAGTGTCCATGTTACAGAGGCAGTTCATATCTGATCTCCGAGTCAGTGGCACCAACTGGCATCAGGATTACAGGGATTTATGATGCTGTAAGTTCAGGTCAGTAGAGCCACAGGCTAAACAATTTTGGCCGTAATATGTTCGCTGTACTGATGACTGATTAAGGGTGTCTGAATGAGCCATAAATGATATCTAGTGGGAAATCTGAAAAAATGTGTATTTGCCCTGTGGAGTGAACAGCAGGCGCTGCATGGGCACAAAGTTCTGTGCATGAATAAAACATTTTCATATGAATAAATTCATGTTTAACACGGCACTTTTAGGATTTGGTCACATGGGGCGTAAATGCTGTAGTGTAGAATATCCACAACATTTACAATAAAAACCATGTGGATGAGACTTAAAAAATATTGTCTACGTGGTGTGAAATAAATCTGTATGCAAGCTATAGCAGAATTTATCTGCATTGCAGATTTTAATTTCACAGCAAGTCAATTAAAAGGGTTGTTGGTGTTAGTGTTTTTTGTCATTCTTGGTCCCCATGTAGAAAAATCATCATATATTTGCCTCTCTGGGCTCCCCGCAGCACTGCAGGCTCCAGTTTCTGTATGACTTTTTACATAGGTGGAATATTTGTGCAATCCGCAGCGAAATCTGCTGCTGGGGATTTCTGCTTCCATTACCTACAAGTATATATCTGGATTTTGGTGTGGTATTTTCTGCATTTTTAGCAGTGGAATGTGGAAACCTTCTTCTCCTCTAAAAAGTCCCTTGGGACGCTGTACTGACGGGCTGCAGTAGTCTGTGACATCCCATAAACAGGATGACTGCAAACTGTCACTTCAGATCTGATGCAGAGTTAATGATTTGTTATTTTTATACATGGGAAGCAGCAATTTTAAAAAAGTCAACTCTGACTGCCCATTTAAGGGCTTATTTACACAAGCGTATATTGGCTGGTGTTTTTGCCGGCCGGCCGATATATGCTTCCATCTAAGCAAGCTCCCCCTCACCGGCTCTCTGCTTCTCTCCTCCACTACAGCGTTTGCAATAGGAGGGCATGGCGCGGAGCTAAGCCCGCTTTGTCCCACCCACTGCCATTGCTGGCTATGGACAAGGGGAGGGTGCGGAAGCGTAGCTTCACCCCTATCCCACCGACTCCCATTGCAAAACGCTCAGAGGGGAGGAGAGAAGCAGTGAGCCGTTGAAGGAAAGGGGGGACTGCTTAAATGGAAGCGTATATCGGCCGGCAGTGAAAACACCGGACGATATACGCTCGTGTAATTAAGCCCTAACGATGCATTTAGGCTTGGTGTGGATCTCCTGCAGTGGAAAAACCCACACCATTAGGTGAAGAATTTTTTTTTTTTTTTCAACAATAGTTTTTATTGAATTTTCAGTATTACATTTAAAGACAACAGTATTATTAATTGATTGTACATCATGTTACAATATGTTGCCTACCAGCCTTTTATCAATGTGTTTTTTTTTAACAAAAAATAAAAATGACAATCAGATGTTAACATGTGTTGCATTTTCATTGTTGTTGTCGAGAAAGAGATTCCTCAAGAGTAAACAACGGCCTGGCCAGGGCAAATTCATCATGTAGGTAGGGAAGAATTGGTGTAGGGAAGATTAGGGGGGGGAGGGGTTCTCTCTCTCTCAGGGTCCACATCTCAAGGGGCGGAGACCTTAGTATGCTGGCTTTAGATTAACAGGTTCGACCCTGCTGTGGGAAAGGTGTAGTTTATCCAGGGAGTCCAGATGCTAATGAATTTATCCCTTTTATCCTCTATTATCGAAGTGAGTTTTTCATTTATTAGATACCAATTTATTCGGCTTTTAACTTAGGAAAAATTCAGAGTAGCTTTACGCCAGGAGTGAGCGATAGTTTGTTTTGTAGCTAGGAAAATAAATGAAATGAATTTTTTGGAATTTGGGGAAATATTCTTAATTTTTTTATTCAGAAGAGCCTCCCATGGATTTTTGCGTAAATTGTGGAACGTTACTGAGTAAATTAAAGAATATGTCCTAATCCATAGTCGCTTGACCCTTGGGCAGGACCACCATGTATGGAGCATATCACCAGGGGACGAGCAACCCCGGAAGCAGTTCTTTGAATAGCCGGGGACCGCATGCGCAATTCGGGTGGGGACTAGATACCATCGTAGAAGGACTTTGTATGAGGTTTCCAGCATTAGTATATTGCGGGCCACACTGTTGGTAGAACTCCATATCTGAGACCACTCCTCCTCGCTCAGAACCTCCCCTAGATCCTGCTCCCATTTAGTTACATAAGGTAATTGTATGTGGAATTTGGTATGAACTAGGTTTGAGTAAATTTGGGAAATGAGGCCTTTTGCTTGTGGGTATTTTAGGCAGTATGTTTCAAAGGGGGTGAGGGAGTACGGAGGTTTTGTGTTCTTCAGTTGGGAAGTTGACCAATTTTTTAATTGTAGGTAGCGGAATATTTCTGTGGATGGTAAGTCCTTATTCTTTTGTAGAGTAGGAAACGTCGCCACACCCTCTTTTGAAAGTAAATGGTGTAGTTTGGTGATACCTCTATTTGTCCAGTTTTGGAAAGCTAGGGGGGAATCTTGGGCCGGTGGAAATAGAGGGTTACGTAGGATTGGCAGGAGTGGTAAGTGAGGAGAAATCAGGTTTCCTGAATTTTTAATGGAGTCCCAAACTTTAAGGGAATGTTTTATGATGGGGTTAGATAGGCTGGGTCTAGAAGTCGGGGGGGATCCATAGTAAAGAATCTAATGTGAGGGGATGAATTTCCATGGCCTCTATGGAGAGCCAAAGGGGGGCATTTATAGTGGAGTGTAGGGAGGCTAATTGGGCCACCTGGTAATATTTTGTTATATGTGGAGTTCCCAGACCTCCTCGTTTTCTATGCCTATATAGAGTAGAACGTGATACCCTGGGGATTGAGTTATTCCAGATGAAGCGTAGGGACATCTGTTGAAATGTTTTCAAGAGGTGCTCCGGAACCTGTACCGGAAGAGCTCGAAAGAAATAAAGGAGTTTTGGAAGGAACGACCTCTTCAGGGAGTTCACCCTTCCTATCCATGATATGTGGTATCGGTTCCAGCTTTCTAGTAATAGGCGTAGTTTGCGGAGGAGTGGTATATAGTTTTGTGTGTACAGTCGGTCGAAGGAGTTAGTCAGGTGCACTCCCAGGTAGTCCAGCGATTTCCCCCAAACATTGGAATGAGAAGTTAGATTTCAGTTGAAAGAGTGTGCTTGAGGGCATGGTGAGATTAAAGGCTTTTGATTTTGCTTCATTGATTTTTTAAGCCGGAGATCGACTCGAACCTGGACAGTTCCGCCAAAAGATTAGGGATTGTAATGTGGGGGGATGATATTATGGCAAGGATGTCGTCTGCAAACATACTAATTTTATGATGTACTCCGGCCAGTTCAATTCCTCTTATGTCGGGGTTGCTGCGGATTTTTATGGCTAGTGGCTCTAAAGCTAAAATGAAAAGGAGTGGGGAAAGTGGACAGCCCTGCCTCGTGCCCCTCTGGATAGTGAAATTAGCAGAGCAAAAGCCTTTGTAGCGGACAAAGGCTTTAGGATAATTATAAAGAATTCGTAGCCAAGATAAGAATTCTATAGGGAACTTCCAGTGTTCTAAGACTGAGAACAGGTATGACCAGCTCAGGGTGTCAAAAGCTTTGTAGACATCCAGGAAAAGTAACATTGCCGGGATGCCCCTAGTTTGGCAGATATGTGTCAGGTGTGTTATCCTACGGATACTATCTGGGGCTTGGCGGCCAGGGACAAAGCCTACCTGGTCTTTTCCTATAATGGATGGTAGGATTGTGTTCAGTCTTGTGGCTAGGATCTTTGTGAGGAGTTTTATGTCAATATTAATTAGATATAGGCCGGTAATTTTGTTTGTCTGATAGGTCTCTATCTGGTTTGGGGATCATGGATATTGCTGCCCATAGTGAGGTTTCTCCTACTTGTTGGCCTTCTCGCATTGCGTTAAAATAATTTGATAAGTGGGTGTGAAGAAACGGAGAGAATTTTTTGTAGTATGTGGCCGTGAAGCCGTCTGGTCCCGGGCGTTTGTTTACTTTTAATGTTTTTATCGCATCTTTTACCTCTTCTGGGGGTGATTTTTGCAGCTAAATGTTCTAAGAATGTCTCTGGGAGAGTGGAGAATGTAGTTTCTCTTAGATATGTATGTATTTGTTCTGTTGGTGTGTTTTGTGGTTGGGAGTATAACTTGGACAAGAATTGTTTAAATTCAGTTATGGTCAATGGATTTGCCGTAATTGCACCATGCTTTGTGCGAAGTCGTACAAAAGGGCTAATTATAGGGTTTGCGCGTAGTCTTTGAGCTAGTGGAGTTGATGGTTTGTTGTTTAAAATATAGTATCGTTGTCGGGACCAACGTATTTTTCGTTCAACTATGTCCGTGATACATAAATATAGTTCTGTCCTAGCTTGCATGAGCTCTCTAACATTATCTCGTGAAGGGTGTTTTTTAGCGACTTCTTCTAATTGTAGTACTTTTTTCTCTAGATCCGATTTTCTTTGTAAATATTCTCGCTTTACTCATGATGATATTTGGATCAATATGCCCCGAAGTACCACCTTGTGGGCTTCCCATAGGGAGATAGGGGATGTAACGGAGGGGCTATTGAGGCTAAAGTATTCCTCAAGTTGAGGCGTTATTGAGGTCACTATGTCAGGATGTGCTACTAATGAGTCGTTAATAGTCCAAGAGGTGTTAGTGGGCTTCAACATTAAGGAATCACAGGTAATGGATACTGGGCTATGGTCTGACCAGGGAACCGAAAGAATCTTGGAGTGCGATTATTGGTTGTAAAAATGAAGCTGGTACTAATATGTGATCAATTCTTCTGTATAAAGAGTGTGGGGCAGAGTAATGTGTGAAATCTTTAACAGTGGGATTAACTTCCCGCCAGGAATCCACAAGGTGGTATTGTAAAAAACTTTTTGAAGTTGTGAGAAATGGAGTGTTGTGGGTTTATATGGGATGTCGGGAGAGTTACCGCGTTTCTGTCCAGGTTCGGGTCTAATATACAGTTGGAATCGCCGCACAAAACTACTGTACCAATTTTATTGGCTTCTACTGTTTCTAGTAGTTTTGTAAAAAAGTTGACCTGACCGGAGTTTGGGGCATAGTATGCTACTATGGTGATTGGGACATCTTGGATAACTCCTGTCAGAATTAGGGATCGGCCTTCGGGGTCCGATATAGTGGAGGTTTGAGTGAAAGGGACAGAGCGACCAAAACAGATCGTCACTTCTTTTTGTTTTAGATGCTCCAGTAGACGAAAAGAAGATAGGGTAATGAGGAGAAAGATACCGCGGGGAGGAGTGGTCCGAGAAGTGGGTCTCTTGCAGGCACACTATATCAGCATGAATGCTTTTATAATAGCGGAAAGCTTTGGATCGTTTGCTGGGGGAGTTGAATCCCTGCACGTTGTGCGAGATTATTTTTAAATCCATGGGAGGGTATTTGGGGGGGGAGGAAAAAGAGGCCAACATTGTGAAATAACATTGTACATTTGACAATGAACTTGTCTGCGAAAAGCTGCTTTTGTAAACTTAGCAGCAACTACTGTCAGAAACGGCACACCTTGTAGGTGCCAGAGAGGAACTGTAAATAACAATACAATTAAGAGAATTCTAGTAAGGAGACTTCCTGTGGGGGGGAAGGGTATAGGAAAGGGGGGGGGAGGGAGACTTTGGTAGAGGGCCGACAAGGGGGGGGGGGGGGGGAGGAGAGAGTAAAAGAAAAGGATAAATAAAAAATATAATTAAAAAAAAACAAAAACCTATGTCTATAGATATACTTATTTACATGCACAAACATATACATACATAGATAGGAGAAAAGGGGTAAGAGAAATAAGGCGGAGGGGAAAAAAAGGTGGGGTGGTTTATAAAGGTTCAAGTTAACTACTACATTTCTTCACTTGTGTTGAATGTGTGGTCCAAAGGAGACTGACGTCAAAATCCCCTCAACCCTCAGGTAGTGGATCTGCTGTCCCCTCTGGAGGGCATAAGTCCTTCTATATAGTTCGGAAAACAACAGGGGCGGCTGTAAAAGTAATGTTAAGTCTTGTGGGGTTGTGGTTTGGACTATGCGGGTTTTCTACTTGTCTCAAGTATTAATGTCTGCTTTTAGTAGAAGGTGAAAAAGTATCTATCAGGCCCAATATAGCAACAAGTAGGGATATCAGATAAACCCTCGTCCATGGATGATGTCCTGGTCCTGCCGGTAGGTCTTGTTGCGATGAAAAGGTTAGGCCTGTCCTCTTTCTCTTTCTCTCGTCGGCCGCATAACGGTTTATCAGGGGGTCCAAAAAGACGTCAAACATTTTAAGGGTAAAGAAGAGTTTCTTGGGGCTAAAAGTAGTGCTTCCTGCTCAAAGGCAGGTCTGTGTTACGGCTCATGGCTCTTTATGATTCTTGTCGGATCTCCTGGGTGATCTAGTAGGTTGCGAGTTATTTGGGGAGCCTTGGACTGGTTGTTGGAATTGCAAGTCTTCGAAGCAGCGTCTCGCTCCTTCTGTGGATAAGACAGTGTGGGATCTATCTTAAAAAGTGAAGGTTAAGCGAAATGGGAACCCCCACCTATATTGAATTCTTTTTTGTTGAAGAATCTCCAAGTAGGGTTTGAGGGCTCTTCCTTTTGCCAGTGTCGAGGGAGCCAGGTCTGGGAAAATTTGGTAGTCGTGACCCTGGAGGTTTAGTTTTTGTGCCGATCGAGCTGCTCGGAGAATTTGTTCTTTTGTACAGTGGTAATGCATTTTTAGAACTATATCTCTTGGGGGGCCTACTGGTTTGCGGGCTCGTAATGCCCTATGGACCCGGTCCATTTCTAGTCTCTCTATAGGTATGTTAGGGCACAGTTCTTGAAAGAGAGCCGCTGTGGTAGATTGGAGGTCTTGGATGGATTCTAGGAGACCCCGGATCCGCATATTATCTCTACGGGCTCTGTTTTCGACATCTTCTAGTTTGTCGTGAAGAGTAAGTATTTCCTCATGAAGCTGCTCCACCTCTTTTTCGTGAGACTCAAGGACCGTCGTTGCGTTATCCATCCGGTCCTCTAATGCTGCTGTACTGTATCCTAGATCTCGGATCTCTTTAGTGAGTTTAGATGTGATGTCATCAGATGTTCTCTTTTTAGCATCAGTTGTATTTGAGGTAAAAGAGCATCGGAAATTGAGGCTGTGATCGCTTCTGATTTAGTTGGGCCCGTAGGTGTTGTGATCTGGGCGGTTGGAGTGCTCTCCATTGATGAACGGGAGGACTCGTCAGAAGCGGCCGATGGCGTTGTAAATCTTGATGATCGCTTGGACGTTATCTGGGGTTGTTCACCCTTCCGTTGTTTTGTCTGTAGGGGGCGCATGGTTTTAGAGGATTGAGTATATCCATAGATTGATGAAAAGGAGGAGGGGAGAGAATCGGGGGTCTCCTTAGATTGAGTTCCTCTCTTCAGCACCTAGTTTCAGTGTGGCTACATTGGGGCCATATGGTCACCCTAGTGGCCAAATGTCGTCCGAAGTAGTTTTAGAGGTTTTTGGGCTGAGGTGACTGGAATATGTTGCTGGTTCAGGTTTATGACTTGTAGACGATCCAGAAATAAATTGGTTGGTTGTTTACAGGCGTATTTCACTGGAGGTAATGTATTGATTTAATTGTTAGAATCACCTGGAAGGGGTTTGCAGATGTGGGTTGCAGCAAGTGATGTTATATTGGAAGATATTAGAACAGATGTGGTATAATAGCGTTTAGCCACCAGGTGGCAGCAGAGAGGCGTGGATTCAGGGAATTAAAGGGGTTGTCCCGCGGCAGCAAGTGGGTCTATACACTTCTGTATGGCCATATTAATGCACTTTGTAATGTACATTGTGCATTAATTATGAGCCATACAGAAGTTATCAAAAGTTTTATACTTACCTGCTCCGTTGCTGGCGTCCTCGTCTCCATGGTGCCGACTAATTTTCGGCCTCCGATGGCCAAATTAGCCGCGCTTGCGCAGTCCGGGTCTTCTGCTGTCTTCAATGGGGCCGCTCGTGCAGAATGCCGGCTCCGTGTAGCTCCGCCCCGTCACGTGCCGATTCCAGCCAATCAGGAGGCTGGAATCGGCAATGGACCGCACAGAAGAGCTGCGGTCCACGGAGGGAGCAGACCCCGGCGGCCATCTTCAGCAGGTGAGTATGAAGACGCCGGACCGCCGGGATTCAGGTAAGCACTCTCCGGTTTGTTTTTTTAACCCCTGCATCGGGGTTGTCTCGCGCCGAACGGGGGGGGGGGTGTGTTAAAAAAAAAAACAACCCGTTTCGGCGCGGGACAACCCCTTTAAGTAATAGTTCGTGGGATACGGCTCCCTGATGGAAATCCTAAAATGGTGGTCCTGGGATTTTCAATTCCTGATGGAAGTTATAAAGTTCTCTATGTTTGGGGGAGAGAGAAGGGCAATAATAAATCTTGATATTGATGCTATTAGCCCTTGTTTCTTTTTGTTTTATTCTTTACTTATTCTCTCTTCTGCATTTTGGGAGACTGTGGGGGGATCCCGCTGGATAGTGTCCTGCTTTAAAATGGCGGGTGCCTCGTGCTCAAGGAGCCTGCTCACCCCGTACTGTTTAGTGTCCTAAGCAGCTGAAATGATCTTTAGTGAGTGGGAGAAGCAGAGTAATACTCACTGCGGACCTCAGTGTTCCTGAAGTTGCCTCCAGATGTGGTTCTCAGCGCAGAGGAGTCTTCTCTGTAGCGTCGGCTGTAAGCGGTGCCGCGGGCGGGAGCCCCGACAGCAGGATCTTCAGGTGCTATGAAGAAGGATCTGTCACTCAGCGCTGGAGAGTAGAAGCAGCACTCAGAGCGGAGAGGTGTGCAGGGGAGCTTGAGGGATGCCGGCTATTGTAGGAGGACCAGTTTGACAGGTGGGATGCAGACTGGGATGCCTCTGGTCCCCGGTGCTCTGGAGCTGTCAGCGATGCCGCGGGCGGGAGCCCCGACACACCAGGATCTTCAGGAGCTGTGGAGAAATCTCTGTCCCCTCAGCGCTGGAGAGAAGGAGCAGCGCTCACCGCGGAGAGGTATGCAGGGAAGCTGGAGGGATGCCGGTTATTACTGGAGGACCAGGGTGACAGGTGGGAAGCTGGATGGGATGCCTCTGGTCCGGAGCTGTCAGCGAAGCCGCGGGCGGGAGCCCCGACACAGCGGGATCTTCGGGAGCTGTGGAGGAGGCTCTGTCACCTCAGCGCTGGAGGGTAGAAGCAGCGCTCAGCCCGGAGAGGTATGCAGGGAAGCTGGAGCGATGCCGGCTATTACAGGAGGACCAGGGTGACAGGTGGGATGCGGGGAGGGATGCCTCTGGTCCCCGGCGCTCCGGAGCGGGCCGCTGGTAGAGATAGTCGGGCGCTCTGAAATGTGGCTATACGGACACCCACCGGGTCGGTAAATGTTCTGGTGACCTTTGATGGTGGGTTTTGCCGCTATTTAAGGTACCTGTATTCTATTTTTCTTTTTAGTAGTGGGAGAGATGGGGATCTGCGTCCACTCTTCTTGGCTGCCAAGCCACGCCCCCTCTAGGTGAAGAATTTTAAGATCCACAGCAGATGTCACCCCTTCAATTCTATTGAAGGGTATTTTGCTGGATAAAAATTTCCTGCATGCAGGAGGTTTTCAATGGGCACTTCATGTTGGATCTGTGCTGAAGGCTCCAAATAGAACCTATAGCACAGATGTGAACACAGCCTAAGGCCTCATGTCCACGGGGAAAATCAGGTCCGCTGCGGATATGTAACGCAGATTTCTGTTGCGGATGCAGTCCGGATGAGCTTAAATTCCTTCTTTTTTTTTTTTTCTTTTTCATGCAGGAGATCAATTGAGCTATAAGCTCCCGCACGCGTGATCCGCACTTAAATGGAGCATGTCGCTTTTTTTTTTTTTTTTTCACGCACATGAAATTTTTTAATCACTTTTAAATACCATCCTCGGGTATTTATCTACCTGCGGGTGGTCAATGCATTCCAATAGGAAAATTTAGATGCGGATCACGCACGCGGGTGATCCGCTGCGGATTCTAAATATTATTTTTCTCGTAGACATGAGGCCTAAGGCCATCTACACACGGGCGAGTGGGATATTGAGAAACTCGACCAGCATTTATACTCATGAACATGTGATATACATGAGGATGCAAGGCAATTTTCAGGCAAAAATGCATTTGTGAAATTCTGACCTTCTCGTGTGCGCTTCAAGCGCAATATAGGATTGGGAGTGTTTCCTATTAGTTTCAGTGGTAAAGTTCACACTCGCATGCACATGGCACAGGCAAACAATGCCCGACACTTGTCCCTGTGTCTCCATGCTCCTGCACGGGAGCTAACACATCAGGCTGGTTCACGGAGCGGCCAGCAGGGGGGGCAGTGCAGGATATTTCTCTCCTCTCGCTTCCCCGCCCCCTCTATTCACATAACACAGCCGCCATTCACATAACACAGCCGCCGTTCACTGAGCAAAGAGCTTCATCGCTGATCTTTCATGCTGCATAAACGATCAGCGATGAAGCTCATTGTGCAGTTTAAACAGTAGTAGTTCAGTTTGGAACGGCAGCTGTGTTATGTGAATGGGGGGGGGGGGGGGGGGGGCGAGAGGAGAGAAATCTCCTGCACTGCCCTGCCCCCCTGCTGGCCACTCCGTGAACCAGCCAGCCCTGCTCGCTCCCATGTGGGAGCGCGGAGACACAGGGACGAGTGTTGGGCATCGTTTGCCCAACACTCGTTCTGTGTAAATGGGGCTTTATACAGTGTGGATTTTAACGCAGATCTGCAAGAGACTTTACACCTTCAACTGAAGAGACAAAGCCTTGCCATGCATCTGCATCAAAATCCACACCATATGGTGCAAATTTTGGTGTGGGTTTTTCTGCTGAAAAAAATCTGCTGCAACGCTGCTACATGTGGATCTGCCCTAAGGTATGTTAACATATTACCAGATTTGCTGTGGAATCTACAACAGATCCACACAGTTTGGTGCACAGTGAAAAAATCAATAGCATACCAGTGTTAAATAGATTTTGCTCAGATCTGCATCCTATTTGACCCCTGGAATTTAAGGGGGTAAACATGCTGTGAATGTACAGCAAAATCTGCCCTAAATTGTGTAGATTTTGGCGTAAATTTGCTTAGAAATTTTCCGAGCGGCAAATCTGGTGTATGTGAATGTATGCTATACATTATTTATATACTTTTTAAAAATATATTTGACTTGCTTACAGGTTTTTCTTCTAATCACCTGTGATCAAACAAGCAGATATTGGAACGTACGTGGCCGTTAGTTTTAGGGAGGAAGTGTGCCATTTTTGTAAACAGGAGCCCTTATTTATTAAAACCTTTTCAAAATTCTTGGTTGTTCAGTGCATTGGGCTTTTTATTCGACAGCTGAGCTCACGTGTGAGTTTCAGCTGTCGCCCAGAGCAGCCGCTGCGGGAATGGAGTACGTATGTACGGCTCATTCTTCTCTGTCAAGCAGAGCAGCAGACAGTGTAGCGGTTGTGCACATGTGACCTCTGCAGCAAGATCAGGGAGCCAAACGGGGACCTGAGTGACTAGGAGGTATTGCTGTGCATGCTCAACCATTGCCCATGGAACTACAGCAGGTTGAGTCCATGGGCAACTGTGAGCCAATATCCTGAGGTGGGGATCGGAAACTGGGGCACTTCAAACATGTAAAAAGTGCATTTCTGAAAAAGACGTTAAATGGGCAGAAGTTTTTTACATGGAATATAATGAAAATCTTGGCCCAATCCTTTAAGGAGAATGGGATTCCCCAACTATAGGCAAAGCCCCACTCTTTCAAAGTCACAAGGAGCAGTTTTAGATGACTATTAGCTTGCTACCCGCAAGTTTATCCGCGTGGAAGTTTTTTTTTTTAATCTAATCTGTGTTTTGTTATACTGTTGAAGTAAAATAAAAGCTGCGCTGTGATTAGTTGCTATGGGCAACACACATTTTCTTGTAAAATCTCAATCCATGCTAGTGTCTTTCATTAATCCCAGGCAACTCCGGGTATCCCTGCTAGTTTAATAATCGCATACGTGTGGCAATGACGTCTGCCCTCAGGTGTCTGCCTGTTTGTGTAGACCTAGCTTATGATATAAACCCCCTTCCCCTCCACCGCACTTAATCATCGCATATGTGTGGAAGTGTCGTCTGCCCTCACGTGTCTGCTCATTTTGTGTAGGCATAGGTTGTCATGTGCAGACTCTTCCCCCTTGCTGCGCTGCGGTGGAGGAAAGGTGCACCTGTGCATCACCAAATCTGTCTTGTCACGCTTCCTAGAGAACTCCTATAAATCTTCGGGATAAAATTTAGCCTATGTCCTTAATTGCTTCAGCGGTTTAGCTGTGAAAAGGTAACAAACAGTTACTTTTGCTTTTATAATGTATGGGTGAAGTGTGTCAAGACAAGTCCGTGTACAGTTGGATAGGAGACACCTGAAAGTCAAGTTGTCATAAGCCTCGCGCCTCTGCATGATCTTTTGTCTGAGCCTATAGTAGTAGAGACAGCAGATGTTGTCCATCGGCTGTAAGCAGGAGCCCTTAAATCACAGAGCTCTATCAAATTTTTTGCGATGAGAAGGAGGTTTTTCTAATATATGATTGAAAATGCATTTAAGGATATCCTGCAGGTTTTCTGGTCCCACCACTTCAGGATATCCCCACACCATGATGATAAATCTTTGTCCATAATTAGCACACAGCATTTACCACCCTCTGGGGCTTTTATGCAGAAGCCAACTCAAATCATGGGAGACCAAATGCTGTGAGAGCACTGCTGGCCGGGCGGCTGGAAATTGGTGTGTAGAGCTTCCAAGGGCTGTATGTACTAGTCTGGTGCAGAGGATCTAGTATGGATGCTGCATGGGGAAGAAGCAGGACGTGCTAATGGCGGGCTGGAGGCTTCGCTGTGGCCTGCTTCTTCAATGCTCTCCGACCGCTGACCTGTTCTGGGCTGAAGTGATGTTACCTCATCTGATGGCGCTGACTGGAGTACTACCAGGTGGGAGGCTGCTCTGATAGTCCGAAGTGGAGAAAAGATGTGACACTGACGAAGAGGACATCAAAGGGTCCATTAGAATGTTCTTTAAGAAACTCTGTGAGGTATGAGGTTTCATGAAGCCTGTTGGACCCCTCTTGGATTGCTTTTTTCTTTTTGGAGCCAGTATGTTCTCTTGGTATATCAAATTTAGGCAGCGTGGAACAAGAGCCTCAGAGCTATGCAGCCATCTTAGGCAGGGTCCAAGACACGCTTCCTCCCAGGACCAACTTTTCAAACACCTGTCTTAATATGCTTTTTTCCTGGCGCATGATATGCCTAACATATGAAGAAGCGCACGCATGCAGAGATGTATGCCAGATCAGATCTGGGTTTCACTTCTGGTATAATTTATGCCAGTTTGTGCCATAAATTATACATGTTTTGGTGCTGGGTGGCCATGCCCCCTTCAGACAAGACATGCCCCATTTTTTTATTTTTTTAAGTGGCAGACAGTAGCACAGATGGCAGAAAGCCACATTTTCACACACATCCTCCCTTGTGCACGTACTTACAACTATTTTTAGGTCCAAAACAAGCTTAAAATGTTTTGCCAAAGTCCACCATAATGCCTACAATATTAAGATAACTGCATATAACTTGGGTGAGGCAGAGATTGCATACACAATGACTACCGATCTGATATTCGTGCGAGTGCAGGGAAGCTGAGCATGGCAAGACAAGGCTTCCCCCACAGCTAAGAAAACGTCATAATGTCCCAGTTGCTAGATGAGTTAAATGCCTGAAGCCCAATTTAGACACAGCGATTATTGCTCAAAATTCGTTCAAAAGCCATCGTTTAAGCGATAATCGTTCTCTATCTTGCGGCCGTCATGCAGTTTTTGTTAAAGATTCGCTCATCGTTGTCTTTCAGTCCGCTTAAAATCCGTTGCCCGTCTGTTTGCTTCTCGTTTGGTTAAAATAACATTGGTTCAGTCGTCCAGCAACTTGAGAAGTTTTCAATGCAAACACTACACAACGATAAAGCAATGACTGAAAAGCCCGACCACTACGTCCATTTTCCAACGATTTTCGTTAGGTTAAAAATGTCCGTCTTTAAAAGCAAAACCACTGCTCACTTTTATGGTTATAACAAATTTTGAGCAGTAATCTGTGTGTCTAAATGGAGCTTAACAAGCATTGGATTTCAGAAAGGCTGCACTTCAACTTTGATTTTCAGTAGTAAAACAAAGTAAATCTAATGAAAGTGTATTGCAAGACTAAGGCCTCCTGTACACGAGCGGAAATTCCGCGATGGGATTTCCCGCGGAATTTCCGCCACTGGAAGCCTGCAGTGCTATGCCGACGGCCGCGATTTGGCCGAAATCTTGCGCGGCAAACAAATCGCGGCATGCTCTATTTCTGTGCGGGGCTCGCCGGCACATCAAACAGCCGAAGCCGCGGGTAAGTACACGCCGCTCTCTGCAGGCGCTCGGGTCGGGTACCGCGGCGAGAATCCTCACCGCCAGATCCGACCCGCCCGTCTGCAGGCGGCCTAAGACACACAGGCTATTAAATGAGCATAAGTTGTCTGTAAAGTTAGGTACTCTTTAAAGGAAACCTGTCACCACTTTTTATCACCGTAAAGCAATAGCAGGGCTATTATCTACCTTCCTCACACAGCTTTTGCTCTCAATAATTATAAAGACATACCTGAATACAAGTTGTTTGAAAATTTCCCACGCTACATGTAAATTAAGCAGGGGGATCCGAAGGACATGCTGGACGGTCTCTGCTTCCTGAATGTTTTTTTTACAAAAGTGCACCCCTCTAGCCCTCCCCAACGTGGATGACATAGTACAGGGATGGCGAACCTTTGCCCAAACTGAAACCCAAAACCCACTTATTTACCCCAAAGTGCCAACACGTCAGGGGGCGGGGCTTATCACGACGTATAATTTTACCCCCATCGTTCTAAAAAGGACAGAGCCGCTTCAAAATAGACAGGGTGCAGATTTTAACTGCTTTTTGGATGCGAAAATGCTGTAGAGTGTCCTCAGCGGAAATTTCTGTGGAAAATTCTGCAGCATTTCCGCATCCAAAAAGCAGTCAAAATCTGCACACTGTCTATTTTGAAACAGCCCTGCCCTTTTCTGCCACATGTAAACATACCCCAGTAGTAAAAGTGACACTCCCCTGTGCGGCCCCCCAGCATTAATAGTGAAACCCCCAAATGCGCCCCCCCAGCATTAATAGTGACACGCCCCCTGTGCGGCCCCCCCAGCAGTAATAATAGTGACCCCCCCCCCCCCCCCCAGAGCGGCCCCTAGCAGTGATAATAGTGACACCCCCCCCCAGCAGTAGTAATAGTGACACTGATCTGGATCAGATTTTCCTCCAGCAGGTTTCAGGGTATTCTGTAGCTTCCTAATTGTATACTATGCACACATAATGAAAGAAACCAATCGGACACAAGTCATCAGCCTTGAATCTCTACCAGCTCTCCCTCGAGTTACAAGAGCCTCAGGTTTTTTATTGAAACACATAATACCTGCCCTTTATGGGCGTTTAACAGATTACATCAGTAACGTATACATATTCTTATTCGCTGGGTCATATAGAATCCCCCGCCTCCCTCCCCACTTTCTCTCAAGTCCAGTGTAGTGTGGACTTTGTCCTCTCAGCATGCAGTCGAGCTGAAGGAATTTCAGTGTACGTGGCAGTCATTGTTTAAGAAGTTTCTGTGTTATTTAAGAAATTTCTGTGTGGGGGCAGGGCTGGGGAAACATCCAAGATGAATACAGGTATACATAAAATATTGTGACTTTAACTCTTAGAGGCTGCTTGTGGAACTTTCTATTAGGCTAACATTATACCATACATCTTTCACCATGCCATTGTCTAGCAATTACCATGGTGAGATTGTGTGGCCATTAACCTCCACAGAGTTAGTCACTACAGTAGTGTAATACATTTGGTTTAAACAAATCAGTAGGCATTTTACGCTGACTAATCATCATGTCTACTACAACACACACCCAACCCCCGCCCCTCCCGAGACCCACATATTTACCCCTCCTCCTTGTGGAAGCGCCGCTCCTCTTCTGCCTGATCGCTGGTGCACACTTTCGTCAGTGTGATACCGGACGCCTCCTTCCCCTGCTCTCGCGGAACCAAGTAGGAGACGTCGGGGGAGGGGCGAGGAGGATCTCGGCTGCACACTGTAACGTGCCGGAATCACCGCAGATAGCAGCGCTGCTGAGTGAGTGCCGGCAGGTTAGCCACAGCCCCCTGCAGGCATTCACTAATGTACTGAGCAGCCGATGGTGACGCATGCCAGCAGGGGGGGGGCTCTGCATGCCGCCTGTGGCACGCGTGCCATAGGTTCGCCACCACTGACCTAGTAGATGTCACCCACACACCATTTAGTAGTCACTCACCTGTGCCGTGCACCCGGCTGCCGAGTGTGTGCAGAAATGTTCCTTTGTTCTGCCCGCATTTGGGATAGTTTTATATGTGCATGTGTCAGTAGCTGACTTGAGGGTGGAGGATTCCTATGACATCATTGATATCTGAGCAGGCTAGAGGGGCAGATTTTTGTGCAAAATTTGCAGCCCATCCACTGGGCCGCTCTGCTTCATTTACCAGAGGTGTTGGGAAAGTGATAAACTTCTATCATTCAGGTATACCTCTATAATCATTGATAGCAAAAGTAGTGCTGGAAAGGTAGGTACATCACAATTGTAGCGCTGCTATTTGTTAAGTGTGGGGAAAAAAAACCTGGTGACAAGTTCCCTTCAAGACAGATTATAATTTGATTAGCAAAATACAATATTGATAGCAAAAGACCACATGGTTCGTCCCTAGTTCCTTTTTATTTTTCTTAGGATAGATCTGTGCTGATCCCTCAAATTCTTAACTTTATTGACTTTTCCAATAACCTCTGCAGGAAGTTTGTTCCAAGCATCTACTATTTTTTCAGTAAAATTTTCTTGATGTCGCTTGTAATCTTTTGCCCAACTAATCTCAGATTGTGCCCACTTGTTCAAGTGTTTTAGTTTCTTACTAAAAATGCTTCCTTCCTGAAACTTATTTAACCCCTTAGTGTGTCCCATATCTTCTGTAAAAAAAAAAAAACTGGTGATTTTATGTTTTTCATCGTCCCTTTCCAAGTACCATAGCATTTCTTCATTTCATTGATATAGCTTTATGAGAGCTTGTTTTATTATTATTATTAAAAATTTTTTGGGGAGTTTTCAATTATACATACAAAGGCATAGCAGTAGGGAAAGATTTCCAGTCATAATAACACAATAATGTAGCTACGAGCCTTGTATCTTCTGAATAAGAATATATAACAAAATAATAGCAATCAAATATTATCGTATATCACATCTTTCGTTGCTATTTTCAGAACATTATATAGTAACATAGTATGTAAGGCCGAATGCAGACCATGTCCATCTAGTTCAGCCTGTTTAACCTCCTTGTTGATCCAGAGGAAGGCAAAAAACCCCAAGAGGCAGAAGCCAATTAGCCCTTTTGGGGGAAAAATTCCTTCCCGACTCCCTAATGGCAGTCAGACTAATCCCTGGATCAACCTCTAATAGTTCCTACCTGTCTATATACCCGGATCAAACCTGGTCAACTAAAATTTATATCCTGTAATATCCTTCCACTCTAGAAAGACATCAAGTCCCCTCTTAAATTCCTCTATGGATTTTGCCATCACCACATCCTCAGGCAGAGAGTTCCACAGTCACACTGCTCTTACAGTAAAGAACCCCCTTCTGTGTTGGTGATAAAACCTGCTTTCTTCTAGACGTAGCGAATGCCCTCTTGTTACTGTCGCAGTCCTGGGTATGAACAGATAATGGGAAAGATCCTTGTATTGTCCCCTCATGTATTTATACATAGTTATTTGATCGCCCCTTGGTGGGGTTTTTTTCCAGGTAAATAAACCCAAGTTTGTTAGCCTCACTGGGTATTCCAGTCCTCCCATTCTGTTTATTAATTTAGTTGCCCTTCTTTGAGCCCCCTCAAGCACTGTAACATCTTCTCTGAGCACTGGTGACCAGAACTGCACACAGTACTGCATGTGGGGCCTAAGAAGTGCCTTATATAGTGGTAGAATAATGTTCTCATCCTTTGCCCCTATACCTCTATTAATGCACCCCAAGACTTTATTAGCTTTTGCAGCAGCTGACTGGCATTGGTTACTCCAGTTTAATTTACAATCCACTAGTACCCACAGGTCTTTTTCAATATCACTTTTCCCTATCAGTACCCCATTTAGTGTATATTGGTGACATCCATTTCTCCTGCCCATGTGCATAACCTTACATTTATCAACATTGAACTTCATTTGCCATTTTTCTGCCCAAGCCCCTAGCTTATCTAGGTCCGTTTGTAGCCGTACATTGTCCTCCATTGCATTGATTATCTTATGTAATTTTGTGTCATCTGTAAATATTGATGTTTTACTGTGCAGCCCCTCTATCAGATTGTTGATAAATATATTGCACAGAATGGGGCCTAGTACTGAGCCCTGTGGCACCCCGCTGGCGACGGTGGCCCAATCTGAGTATGAACAGTTTATTACCACCCTCTGCTTTCTATCTCTGAGCCAATTCTTTACCCAGGTACACACGGTTTCATCCAATCCAATCCAAGCTGCCTCGTTTTGTATATCAGTCTATTATGCCGCACAGTGTCAAATGCTTTAGAGAAATCCAGATACACAAGATCTAGCCTAGAACTTACTTCATCGTAGAAACTGATCAGATTGGTCTGACATGATCTCACCAGCATGGGGTCATGAAGGGTCAGAGTTATTCCGTTGTTCTCTTTGAGCTATTCTTCAATGGCGTCTCTCAGAAACCCCTCGAATATTTTTCCAGTTATTGAAGTGAGTCTTACCGGCCTGTAGTTACCAGGCTCCCATTTGGACCCCTTTTGTATATTGGAACCACATTGACAATGCGCCAATCCAGTGGTACAACTCCGGTCTTGATAGCATCCATAAATATTAGAAATAGCTGCCTAGCTATCACATAACTTAGTTTCCTCAGGACCCTTGGGTGTATTCCATCTGGACCTGGCGATTTATCGATTTTAACCCCTTAGTGACGGCGCTATCGTAAAACTACGTCCTGCTGTTGCAGGACGTGTATGGAGGGAGGTAGCGGCACTATCTCCCTCCATACAGCGCGGGAATCAGCTGTCTATTACAGCTGACGCCCGCGGGCAATAGCCGCGCTCGGCCGTTCGCCGATCGCGGCTATTAACCCTTTAAATGCCCCGAACGCTGTTCGGGGGTCCCGCACGGCTCCCCCCCCCCCCCCGCGGTGAGATCGGGGGAGCCGTGCAGGTGTCATGGCAGCCGGGGGCCTAATGAATGGCCCCAGGGCTGCCTTAGCAGACTGCCTATCAAGCTATCCACACAGGGTGGCTTGAAAGACTGCCTGTCAAAAAGCAGTATGACGTAATGCTATAGCATTACGCCATACTGCAGGAGTGATCAAAGCATCGCATGTTAAGTAAAGTAAAAAAAACAATAAAGTTTTTTTAATTGTTAAAAAAAAAAAAAGTTCTAAAAGTTTAAATCACCCCCCTTTTGCCATATCCATTATTAAAAAATCTAAATCATAAAATAAAAATATGTATTTGATATCGCCGCGTCCGTAAAAGTCCGATCTATCAAAGTAGTGCGTTATTTTTTCTGCACGGTGAATGTCGTCCGGAAAAAAAAATAAAGAACGCCAGAAATGCATTTTTTTAGTTACCCTGTCTCCCAGAAAAAACGCAATAAAAACCAATCAAAAAGTCGTATGTATTCCAAATTGATACTATCGGAAAGTACACGACATCCCGCAAAAAATTAGCCCTTGCTCAACTACGTCGACGAAAAAATAAAGTTATCGCGCGCACAAAATGACCGCAGAAAATAATTGAAAAAAAGTAAATATCTTAAAAAAAAAATACAAGTACTACAGCAAAAACAATACTATATAAGTTTGGTATCGTAGTAATCGTACTGACCCTTAGTATAAAAATATCAGGTCGTTTTTGTTGCAGTTTGTGCGCCGTAGAAACAGGACGCACCGAAAGATGGTGGAATGTCGTTTTTTTTCCATTTCTCTCCGCTAAGAATTTTTAAAAAGTTTTTCAGTAAATTATATGGTACAATAAATAGTGCTATTGAAAAATACAACTCATCCCGCAAAAAACAAGCCCTCATACAGCGACGTCGATGGATAAATAAAGGAGCTACGATTTTTTAAAAGGGAGTAGGAAAAACCAAAAATTGAAAAAAGCAAAAAAGCTCCGTCACTAAGGGGTTAATCTTCTTTAACCGCTTCCGCACTTCCTCCTGCGTTAGGTATGTAATATTTTGTGAGGGTTTCATTTTGTTCTCCTGCATCTCGTGTGGCATTTCATTTTCGTTCGTGAATACACTTGAAAAGAAACTAATAGGTTTGCCTCCCCCCCCCCCCCCCCCATCTTCTTCTATGATTTCTCCTGCATTATTTGCTAAAGGGCCAGTGCTCTCCATGCAAATCCTTTTACTGTTAATATAATTGAAGAATAGTTTAGGGTTGTTCTTGCTCTTTGGCGATCAGTCTTTCTGCCTTCTCCTTAGTAATTTTGATCTTTCCTTTACATATTTTGTTTTTCCCCTATATGATTTTAGCGCTTCTTCGCTGCCTTCTTGTTTTAGTAGTTTAAATGCTTTCTTTTTATCGTTTATTGCACCCCTTACTGTCTTGTCGAGCCACATTTGGTTTTCTTTTACTTGAAGTTCTTTTATTTTTAAAAGAGTATGAACTGCTCACATGAGGTGATTTAGGATCTTTTTAAACTTTTCCCATTTGTTGTTTGTACTGATATTTTTAAGGATGTTGTCCTAATTAATGTTACCGATAGTAGCTCTGAGCTGATCAAATTTTGCTTTACTAAAGTTTAGTTTATTTGTCGCTCACTGATGAGGTTTCTTATTGAATGACAGCTGGAAGTTAATTATATTGTGGTCACTGTTCCCCAAGTGCCCCTCAACCTCCACCCCCATTATTCGGTTCGGTTTGTTAGTTAATGCTAAGTCCAGAGTGGCCCTCCCCCTAGTTGGCTCCCGCACAAGTTGGATATGGTAGTTATCTTTAATTGTTCTCAAGAATTTATCACCGCTATGAGATTTGCAGGTCTCGTTATCCCATATTATATCCGGATAATTAAAGTGACCCATGATAATTACTTACTTGCGGTTTGACACACCTTCTATCTGCCTTAATAATAAGGTTTCCATTTCTTCTGTTGCTTTTGGTGGTCTAAAGAAAAACCCTATCAGGCGTTTGCTTTTTTTCTCCCTGTATTTCTACCCATAGAGATTCCACATGTTCATCTCCTGCCCCTGTATCTTCCTGTAGCCTTGGCATTAAGTAGGATTTAATGTACAAACATACCCCTCCCCCTTTCTCGTTTCCATGGTCTCTTTTGAAGAGATTGTAACCCCTGTAAATTCACCACCCAATCGCACTTATCAAGCCATGTTTCCGTTATTCCAACTATATCATAGTTTTCATCAGACATTCACCCACTTTACCAATCAGACTTCTTGCATTCGTGGTTATACAATTTATACGGTTGTTTTTGTTCTTTAAATTCATTTTGCTATTAATGGTACTATTTGCTGATCTGACAGTTCCAACTCCACTAAGCCCACCCCCTGCTCGACTGCCATTACTTAGACCCAGATCGCTAGCTGCACTGACTACCCCCTTATTTCTCATTTTGCCTCCCCCACCCCCCCCCGCAGTCCCTAGTTTAAACACTCCTCCAGCCTTCTAACCATCTTCTCCCCTTGCACAGCTGCACCCTCCCTATTAAGATGCAGCCCCTCCCTACGATAGAGCCTGTAGCCGACAGCAGAGTCAGCCCAGTTCTCCAGGAACCCAAATCCCTCCTTCTTACACCAACTCCGAAGCCACTTGTTTACTTCCCTAAGATCCTGCTACCTTTCTAGTGTAGCTTTAGGTGCAGGCAGTATTTCCAAGAAAACTACCCTGGAGGTCCTCGCCCTAAGCTTGGCCCCTAAGTCCTTGAAATCATTTTTGAGGGCCCTCTATTGACCTTTAATTTGTTCATTGGTGCCAATGTGCACCATGACCGCTGGATTCTCACCAACCCCTCCCAGTAATCTGTCAATCCGATCCACGATGTGTCGAACTCAAGCGCCAGGAAGACAACACACCGACGATCCCGGTCTCTATGGCAGATTGCCCTGTCTGTTCCCCTTATAATTGAGTCCCCCACCACTAGGACCTGTCTAACCTGCCCTGCGCTCCCCGTCCCCATCTCACTGCAGCAGTGATCTACCTGACGTTCAGAGGGCATGACATGCTGCAGCGGTGCTGGCTCTGTAATGGCGTCACCCTCACCTGCCAACTTTGCAAACTTGTTGGTTTATGCCAGTTCAGGACTAGTCTCCCTGGTTCTCTTCCCTCTACCCCTCCTTCTCTCACCCAGCTGTCTGCCTCCTCCCCCTGCTCTTCTGTACTGCTATCCTTCCCCGCCTCTATCCCAATGAGCGCCTGCTCAGTGAGCAGCAAACTTCTTTCCATGATGACAATGGATCACAATGTTGCAAGTCGCTCATTTAGATCCAGGATTTGGGCTTCCAAATGTGCGACGTGCACGCATCTTGCTCAACAGTATGCACCCTCGATCAGCTGATCAAGGACGGCATACATTGCACAAGTAGCACACTGCATTACCTTGCCAGGCATGGAGCTCATCCTAATAGGGATCTACAATTTATTTGTGGAAGTAGTGATGAAAGACTTTCTCATACTCCAATCACGCTCCGCCCATGCGCAACCGCTCACACCTTTCTTTTTTTTAATTAACCAACACTCTCTCTCAATCCTCTAATCCTGCTTCACTTAACCTTGCATACAGAAACTTGCACACTCGCACTCGAATACCCCCTCACTTAGTCACAGACACACACTTAAACCCAGAGGCACACACACTAAGACACATACTTAGACCTACAGGCACACACACTAAGACACACAGAGAATACTTATCGGCTCTGTCGGCAGCTCCTCCGCATCTCCGGTGACGTCACCAGCAGTCTCTCTCCCAGCGGCCGCGCTCTCTCTCCTCCTGCTGCTCTGGGACCTGCTCCTTCTGCTTCTGCCTGCAAGCGTCCAGCCACTCCCTGCTGGTGTCCCCTGCTCCTGGCTAGCTTCTGGTGCCTGTTTTCTGGCGTCTGACGTCACTTACGGTATGTGTTCCGAGAATTACAGAGCTGCACCTGTGAGCGCAAGAACAATGGCCTGGCCAGGGCAATATCACATTTCAAGGGGGGAAAAAAAGAAGGGTAAAATGGTGGGGTGGTGTAGCCAGGGACCACATGTGCGATTCGAGTGGGGACCGAATACCAACGAAGAAGGATTTTATATGATGTTTCCAGCATTAATATGTTACTGACCCCTTGATTGGTAGATCTCCAAATCTAAGACCACTCCTCGTCACTTAGAACGTCCCCCAAGTCCCACTCCCATCTAGTTACATATTATAATTGTGTGCGGTACGTGGTATGAACAAGGTTCGAGTATATTTAAAAGATGAGACCTTTTGCCTGCATGTGCTTAAGGCAGAAGGATTCAAAGGGGGTAAAAGTGTATAGAGGTTTTGTATTTTTTAATAGGGAGGGAAAACAAGTTTTTTAACTGTAAATAGCAGAATAAATCTGAAGATGGCATGTCTTTATTTTTCTGTAGGATGGGAAACGTAGTCACACCTTCCTGAGGGAGTAAGTGATGAACCTTGGTAATGCCTTTTATGTGGACAATTTTGAAAAGCTAGAGGGGAGTAATGGCCTGGTGGAAATATTGGATTATGTAAGAGTGGCAGCAGGGGTAGATAAGGGGAGAACAGATTCTCTGAGTTTTATATGGAGTCCCAAATTCTAAGAGAATGTTTTATAATTGGATTAGATATTGCAGGCCTATGAGTCGGGGGGGGGATCCACAATAGTGAATCTACTGTGAGGGGATAAATTTCCATGGCCTCTATGGAAAGCCAAAGAGGGGCATTTATGGTGGAATGTAGGGAGACTAACTGGGCCACCTGGGCTGCCTGGTAGTATTTTGTAATATGTGGATTTCCCAAACCTCCTTGCTTCCTATGTCTATACAAAGTGGAACGTAATACTCTGGGGATAGTTATTCCAGATAAAGCGGAGGGTCATCTGTTGAAGTGTTTTCAAAAAATGCCCTGGAACCTGAACTGGAAGAGTTCTAGAAAAATAGAGAAGTTAAGGAAGGAGCAACATCTTTAAGGAGTTCACTCTTCTAATCCACGATATATGGTATTGGTCCCAGCTTTCCAACAGTAGGCGAAATTTACAGAAGAGGGGTATATAGTTTTGTGCGTATAACTTATCATAGGAATTAGTCGGACTCACACCCAGATAGCCCAGTGACCCCGTCATCCATTGAAATGAGAAGAAAATGTGTGTGAGGACATGGTAAGATGAAAAGCTTTTGATTTTGTTTCGTGAATTTTAAAACCAGAGATCAACCCGAACCTGGACAGTTCCGCCCTGAGATTCGGAATTGTAGTGGGGTGGGATGATATTATAGCAAGTATATCATCTGCAAACATGCTGATTTTGTGATGGACCCCAGGAATTTCAATTCCTCTGTCAGGATTATTACGGATTTTTATAGCTAGTGGCTCTAAGGCTAAAATGAGTGGGTAAAGTGGACAGCCCTGCCTTGTCCCCCGCCGGATTATAAAGTTATCAGAGCAAAAGCCTTTGTAATGAACAAAGGCTTTAGGAGAGTTATATAGAATTTGCAACTAAGTTAAGAACTTGGTAGAAAACTTCCAATGCTCTAATACCGAAAACCGGTATGACCAGCTTAAGATATCAAAGGCTTTATAGACCTCCAAGAAGAGCAACATTGCAGGGATTCCCCTGGTTTGACAGATATGTGTGAGGTGTGTTATCCAACAGATGCTATCTGGAGCTTGGCAGCCTGGAAAAAAAACTACTCGGTTCTTTCCAATTATAGATAGTAAAGCCGTATTTAATCATGAGGCTAGAATTTTAGTGAGGAGTTTTAGATCAATGTTGGTTAGAGCGATAGGTCGGTAACTTTGTTTGTCCAGCAAATCTCTTTCAGGCTTGGAGATCATGGAGATGGCTGCCGTAAGTGATGTTTGTCCAACTTGACCATCCAGCATTGCGTTAAAATAATTAGCAAGATGGGTATGAAGAAATGTGGAGAAATTTATATAGTTAGTAGCGGAGAAGCCGTCCGGCCCTGGGCACTTATTCACTTTCAGTGTTTTTATCGCATCTTTAACCTCAGCTAGAGTAATTTGAGCAGCCAATTCCAAAAACGCCTGTGGGAGTGTGGTGTCTTGGAGGTATGCGTTCCGTAGGTCTGTTTGCGTGTTTTGTGATTGAGAATATAATTTGGCTAAGAACTGTCTGAATTCAGCTGTTATAGTCAATGGGTTTGTCATGATTGTGCCATACTTTGTACGGAGTCTGAAGAAGGGGCTCACTATAGGGTGAGCGTGAAGTCTGCGAGCTATCGTTGTCCGGACCAGCGTAATTTTCTTTCAACTAGATCCATAATACATAGATCCAGCTCTGTCTTAGCTTGCGTAAGCACCCTCATATTTTCACGAAATGGACAATTTTTAGCTGCTTCTTCTAACTGTAGAACTTTCTGTTCTAGATCTAATTGTCTTTGCAAGCGTTCTCTTCTCTTCCGATATGTTTGGATCAGGATACCACAAAGTACCACTTTATGGGCTTCCCATAAGGAGATAGGGGATAAGGCAGAAGGGCTATTGATAGTAAAATATTCCTCAAGCTGAGGCATTATTGAAGACACTACCTCAGGAAGTGCTAGTGAAGAGTCATTAATGGTCCAAGAGGTATTGGTAGGCTTTGATATTAAGGAGTCACAGGTTATGGATACTGGGCTATGGTCGGACCAAGGAACAGAGGGAATTTTAGAGTGCGATATTTATGGCAGAAATGAAACCGGTACTAGTATGTGGTCTATTCTCCTGTATAGAGAATGTGGGGCAGAGAAGTGTGTGAAGTCTTTGACAGTGGGATTAACTTCCCGCCAGGAATCAACAAGATGGTATTGTGAGAGAAGTCTTTTATAGTTATGTGACATGGAATGTTGTGGTTGTATATGGGGTGTTGGGAGAGATATCGCAGCATTGATTGGCTAGTTCATAATTCCCGCCTCCACAATGCGATGGCTGGGATTGGCTGAACAGTGGTCGAAAAACCAATCAATGTAGCGCTTGATGAACCAATCAGAGCCATCACATTGAGCGCTGCATCAATTGGTTCTTAAGCACTGCCTGGCCAATCGGAGCCATCGCTTCCTGGCAGTGGAATTTATGAATCCCCTAACCAGGAAGTAATCTTCTGTGGGTGGCCGAGGACCGCAAGAAGCGCATCGGGGCTCTGGAGAGCAGCGTCAGGGACCTGCACCGAGCCTGCTAAGTAAGTATAATGAGCATCACCTGAAAAATAAGACCCAGCACCTCTTTTGGGGCAAATTCACACGTTCCCAAAATGAAAAATATTAATAATAGTATTAGTCTATATGATATTGGATAGTAGATATAATTTTATATGAATATTTTTATAGCATATAAAAAATTTATTAACATGGCTTATTAATATTGGATTGCTAATGTATTTGGTTTTTATAAAAGATCTAATGTGGGATAAATGAATCGCTTTACATATAAGAGAAATATAAAGAAATATATCTTTTTCTATGTTATAACAATTAGTTAGTGTTATATAAATGCCTTTTAGAATGAATAAGTAAAGGAATATAATAACCTATAATGAATGACCTATAACAAACAAATGCTGGTTTTTATGAATGAATGCTATAGTAACAATGGGAGGATACTGAGGGTGACGTATCAAACATCTGATTACTATGCATTGTATCACGTGACCACAAGATGGCTCTGACAAGTGGCGTCTGCTGATTCATGTGAGTGTAAATTGTATAAATGTATGTGTGTTAAGTATCTACGTTATGCTTGGAGGGCGGCTAAGTCCGCCGAAACGCGTAGTTAACGTCTATAATAAAAATATAACTTATATTATATGGGCATTTGGGTCCGTTAATATCCTGTGAATCTGCGAGCGCTGAGGCTCTTTTTCGTTTTGGGAACGTGTGCATGCAAACAGCCGGAATTGGGCTGTCTCCCCGATGATCGCTCTCCGGTGAACACCGGATAGGGAACCGCAGGATAATAATACAAGCGAACGAGGACATAGGTGCCGGTGGATCCTCTAGGCAGTGGATCACACCGAGCACCAGGTGAGTGCTTTCAGTATTCAGCTGAAAAACTTGATTTCACTTTGACTGAGTAGGCGCTGATTTTGTTTTGTTTTGGGGCAAATTAATATTTGACAGGGTAACAATCTTTGTTTCATTGTGTGTGATAATTAGACACACTGAGAATTCCACTTGTAGGGAATTGAGTGACTTGAATAAGCTTTGAGGCTGTTGAAGAATTTTCACAGTCTAGTCAGTGTGACAACCGATAGAGATGTGACGAGCAGAAGATATTTGAATTTGTCTGAAAGGTCTTGCACAGACTTGGAAGCTTGCGTTTTTTAACCCCTTAACGTGGCCCTTTTTTGCTTCCATTTTTGTTATTCCCTCTACCCTTTTAAAAATCCTAACTCCTTTTATTAATCCATCGATGTAGCTGTTTGAGGGCTTGTTTTTTTGCAGGACAAGTTGTATTGTTCAATGGTGCTATTTAATCTACCATATAATGTACTGAAAAATTCTAAATGGAGTAAAATGGAGAGAAAAAAACATTCCGCCACTTTTGGTGCGACTTGTTTCTATGGCGCACAAACTGCAACAAAAATGGCATGATAACTTTATTCTATGGGTCAGTACTATTATGATACCAAACTTAAATAGTTTTTTTTTTTTTTGTTGCTTTTTTTTAAAGACATTTAATTTTTTTTAATTATTTTCTGCCACCATCTTCTGCACGCAATAACTTTTATTTTTTGGTTGACATAGTTGTACGAGGACTCATTTTTGGTGGAACGTCCTGTGGTTTCCGTTGGTACCGTTTTGGAATACATACAACTTTTTGATTACTCTTTATTGCATTTTGTCTTGGAGAGAAGGTGACAAAAGTTTTTCTGGCATTCTTAACCCCTTAGTGACCAGCCCATAGTGTTTTTATGTCCTGGCCTGCTGGGCTTTAATCCCTGAGGACGTAAAAACATGCATCTTCTGAGGATTATAACCCAGCAGGTTCTGGACATGTCGCTGTGCAGCGCAGGTCTTCATGGCAGGCCGGCCTCTCGGCGATGTCACACACACAACGCGGGGCGTGGCTACCGGGGGACCCGGAAATTATGCTAAATTCAAAAGCCTGCCTCCACTGACAGGCTCTACTCCCGTTTTGGAGGTAATCCTACATTCAGGGAAGTGCTCCAGAATGTCAACACGAGACGGCTCAGCAGAACATGAAGTAGAGGCAGACCGCCTGCAAACTATGAGTGGCTATAACCCCAAAAAAACAACATAAATGCCAATGTCACTGTTGCTGATTAATGCATACTTTTCCTTTCCCCATTCTTTGCATATGGTTTTTTTCAGACTGATAGAGGGTCTGAAAGGTTAAAATGGACCCCAAAAAACGGGCCAGATGATGCACTATCTGCAATAAAAGATTGGATGATGGTTGCAAAAAATCATTATGCGAAAAATGCACAGGGAAAATTTTGGCAGAATAAAGAGCGGCCTTTAAAGCAGACATTAGGAGTATGATAAAGGAGGAATTACAAGCCTCCATGCCCCCCCCCCCCCCCCCCTCCATACGCAGCCTGGTCCATCAAGAGCTTCTAAAAGTTCGAGGCCAGCATAGTCGCTGAGTTCAATCTCAGAAGAATCCCTGGAACCCCTGTCAGAGGGGGAATTTAGAGGATCCATTGCCGCAAGTGGAAGATGATAAAAAAAAATGTATCTCTTGACGACATGGAGCATCTCCTCAAGGTGGTGAGAGAAACCTTGCAAGTCTAAGAGAACCGCCCACCAAGAACCATCCAGGATGAAATGTTTGGAGGGCTCAGTCCAGAAGGAAAACTTTTTTTCCAATAAATAATTCTCTAAAGCAAGTCATCTCGGATGAATGGCAAGATCCAGAGAAAAGATTTGTAGTCTCAAAAGAATTCAAAAACAGACAGGCGTTTGCGCCAGAGGATGTCTGCATATATAGGGAAACCCCAAAAGTGGATATACAGATAGCCAAAGCAGCTATAAAAAAAAACCTGCCACACTTTGAGGACACGTCACAACTTTCAGACCCCATGGATAAGAAGGTTGACGGGTTAATGAAAAAAATGTGGGAAGCGACTTCCTTCACCATAGAAGCCAATTTTGCAGCGACATCAGTAGCCAGATCTGTGGTTCTGTGGTTAAATCAAATGGAGGCCTCAATAAGAGGGGGCTCCCAGAGAAAAAATAGCAAGCTGCCGTCTGACCCAATGGTGGGGGGTAGACTATCACAATATATAGACAAGTGGCAGCGGGTAAGATCCAACCCCTGGGTATTACGAATAATTGAAACTGGATATCAGATCGAGTTTAATTCCCTGCCCCCCAAGAGATTTTTTTCTAACCTCTCCTGGGTTCCCTCAAGAGCAAGAAACTTTGATAAGGGGCATTCAGGAACTAAAGGACCTGGGGGGTCATTATGGAAGTCCCGGAACAGGAAAGGGGTGGTTTCTATTTCCCCCCTTTTCTTGGTTAAAAAAATAAATGGCTCTATAAGAACTATTTTTAACCTCAAGGCCCTAAACAAATTCATTTCTTATAGGAAATTCAAAATGGAAACCATTAGGTCCATCGTATCCCTAATAGACTCCGGGAACGTCATGTGCACCATTGATCTTCAAGACTCGTATTACCATGTCCCAATAACTGCTGCCCACTACAAATACCTAAGATTTGCTTTGCAAATAGGCGATATAAAACATCACTACCAATTCAGGCCTCTGCTTTTTTGGTATCTCTACCGCCCCCAGAGTATTCACAAATGTAATGGTAGAGATGATGGCCTGTTTTCAAAATCAGTGGAAGCTATGAGCACAGATTTATTTATAGTCCTGATTATGTTGAGCAATTTGGGGTGGATAGCAAATAAACAAAAATCAGACCTGAGTCCAGGTGCGCAAAAAGACTAAAAAAAGGTACTCTTACATTCCCACATGCAGGAATCCCAGTTCCCCCCCCCCCCCCCCCTTCCAGGGAAAGGACCACATCCAGTTAGTATCATCCCTGTGTTAGGCAACACGAGTTTCCATTAGGGACGCAATGAAAGTTCTCGGCCAACTAACAGCTTGTTTACAGATAGTTCTATGGGCCCAGGCTCATACTCGGCAGCTGCAAGGCTTTATCCTTGCCCGCTGGGACAAACAGCAGACCTCCCTAGATAACACGGTGAGCCTGTCTGCTCAGGTTAAACAGTCTCTGCGCTGGTGGACTTCCCAGAACAACCATAGCAAAGGTAACCCTTGGTCACGAGATCCCTCCATATCAGTTATGATGGATGCAAGCAACAGGGGGTGGGGAGCACAAGTAGCTGAACTAAATTTTCAGGACACCTATGACTCCCGAATAGTTGCACGCTCGATCAATTATAGAGAGCTAAGGGCGTTATGGGGAGACCCTTTGTGTGTCAGAACACCACCTCAGAGGAAGGCATGTCTGAATCCTATCAGATAACATGACAGCCTTATTGTTTATTCGTCACCAGAGCGGAAGACTGCACCCCTACCTCCAGCAGTTGGTGGCAAGAATATTACACTGGGCAGAATCCACAGTACTATCCCTCTCAGCAATCCACCTGAAGGGATCTACAAATAGCACTGCAGACTTTCTCAGCAGGCAAAACATTCTCCCAGGAGAATGTTGTCTGAGTCAGCAGGCCTTCAATCTCATAACACGTCAGTGGGGGCAACCACAAATCGACTTTTTTGCCACAAGGACATACAAAATGCCAGGACTTTTTTTCCTGTCTCAAAATTTTCCCCTGATCCCTCATATTCTCAGAAAGGTTTGGGTCAGCCAAGCAGTGGTAATTCTAGTCGCCATTATGTGGGACCTGTCGTAGGATTGCACGATTCTATGATTCTGCCATTTTTGCAATGGTAGATTTGGGAGGGACCTCCAGGGTCATCTGGTCCAACCCCCTGCTCAGTGCAGGATGTCTTATTTGTGTCCAGTCAAAAGCAGAGCAGTGATAATGCTGCTCTCCCTCCTAGACCCCAACATCCCAGCTTTTACTCTGAATAACCCTTGAGTTATTTAGCTTACCCCCTTACAGGTACTGCCTAAACTCTTTTCTTCTTATTCCCCTTTTTCCTCGGTGAGTCTGCTGAATCGTGGAATACACAGACAACACATGGACTAAAAAATCCTTTGTATGAAAGGTACACGTGCAGAACCAGTGATACCCAGCGTCTTCACCTTCATAGTGGGTGGTAGACACTACATCTCCCAGCAAATCACAGAAGGCTGTCATCTATTCTCAGTACCATGCTTGAGATAAAGGAGCAGTCCAACATCTCATTTGTGTTGTGCCTCTCCCGTTCTCTTTATTATTGCACATTATAATTTCTATTATAATAAAATATTAATCCCCGTTTTTACCCTATAGCACAAAAAAGCTAACACTACTCTGGACAAGTTGGTGAGATTAGTATAAAATATTTTTTTCTTGTTTTCTTTTGTCTAAAGCCTGGATGGATCCTATAGTCGGGTGCAGCTTATAGTCTGAAAAATACAGCAATTTAGCAAGCTATCTTAAAACGGAGTGGGGGAATGAGATTAAAAAAGCTATTGTTTTTACCAATTTCTGACAAAAAGGGAAACGTATGAAATTAATATCAACTCCAATAGTAAATAATAAGGAAGCTTCATGTATCCAAAAAATAAACTAACAAAACCTTTTAGAGTGGACCAAACTGAAAAGGCTGGGGAAAAAATAGCTCTAGGCTGTGTACAAACGGACAAGTGCCATTTTAATCAGTCCATCTGATTTTCTATTTTAATGTGTGAAAAACGCACTTTTTTTTTTTTTCTCGCATGTTTTTCTTTGCACTCCTTGGTTCTTTCTTTCATGTGGTCCCATAATAACCTCACTAAAAATGCATCGCACTCGCATGAAAATCTCTTGAGATTGCAATGCAGTTTTGTAGTGTTTCTATGGAAAATAATGGGTGATCGTTGAGTTGCACAAAATTAGAATATGGAGCGATTTTTGTAACTTGGACTATGCCAATAAATGGGTTCTTGAATACTGCACTGTACAAGGGGTTGGACCAGATGACCCTTGAGGTACCTTCCAACTCTACCATTCTATAATTCTATGATTTTCCTTGGTGAGTTCTGTCCATCTCTGAATTGGACATAACTTGCATGGGAAAATCGCCCATGTGAATACGCCATTGGAATGACGCTTTCCAAAAGGTAAACGTTTGCTCTGGGCAGAATAACCCCTTGTCATGAGAGTTCAAGGGAATCTGTCCTCTCCTATGAGCCCCATAAACTAGAATAATGCTCACCAAGTTCTAGTTATGAGTTCGAGCCTAAGTAGTCTGCAAGATGCATGGAGAGCAGACGATTTATGGGCGGACAGCAACTGAAAGGTCTCAGGACTGAATGCAGCGCTGCGTCTCCTATGAGCTTGTTACTTTAGTTTATGGAGCTTATAGAAAATGACAGCTTTCCTGCTGACTGCACATGCACAGGATATTAAAAACCCCGGACAAGAACTAGTTTACAGCAGTGAATTTAAAGTAATATGAAAATGAAATGATTGACAAAAGTGTCCCTGTATTTTATCATCTTTTAATCTTATGTGCATTCCTTTCTCTTTTTTTTTCTTCTTTTTTTAAGAACTTTGTTGGCCTCTACTGGGTACTTCCAATGTCTGCAGAAATATTGTCAATGGTTTATAATGGTGATTAAAGGAATTATACAAAAGATATTTATGTGCTAGTCAATGTAACCTTGTTCTACTGGTATTTGAAATGGTTTGACTTATTTAATTGAATTACATAATACACAATATTTCTGACCGTTGCCTAGCCTATAAGTTTGAGTACATCGTCCTGCCTTAATTTTGCTTCTTAGGTATATGGACACAGTAATGACTGGTTGGAGCAAGGAAAAGAAGAATTGTCTTATGCAAACACAATTTAAATATTCTTTCACTTAGCCTTTTTTTCCCCCTCTCCTCTTTGCTATCTGCAGCAGACTGCTGTGCCAGCAATCTCTGTTCTAGATTTGGTATGTTCTGTTTTTTTTTCTCTTCAGCCATCTTCCTAATATTCCCTTCTTCTAACTCTTATGATCATATTTTCTGTAGTGGTATATGTGCTGTCTTTGCTTTGTTTTTAGTGTGCTGTTATGGGACAGTTACTTCATGTTTCCTGAAGCATGCTATGCCTGGAAGTAGTATCACTAGTAGCTCAGTGTCATTTGTTCTTTCTCTTTCGTACATTTAGTTGTTGTTAATTTGTTTCATTGTAACTCTGGGATTGGCAATTTTTAGTATTCCTAATAGAATTGCTAAAGTAATTTTTTTTTCTGTAACTGATCAACAGTAATTTGAGTGCCAAAGGTTGCCTATCCCTATTTTGATTACTTTGGTTATGCACTTTAATGTTTTATGTTAGATCCTTTTTGCTGAATTTGTATCTCTATTTGCTCCTAGAATTAATGACAAGAAGCCAGTGGCTTTATTCTTCTCTTTTTAGGTGTTCACAAAAATTATTCATATAAATCTCCCTAATCTGTTGAATCTGCCTCCTTTTTGCCACAAGCAAGCTCGAAAGGTAGTTCTGTTTACAGCTGACTGTTTCTTAATTATCACTTTTTTGTTGAAATAAGCTATTAAGTATTAATTTCTACAGAAAAGCTGCTTTTCTGTACTGATGTACTACTTTAAAGTATTTATCTTTTACATTAAAGAGATTTTCCCACAATAGACATCCAAAGGATCAGTCATAAATGGAGTGGTTGTCGAGAATATGCTGTACCAATCCACTTAAACTGTAGGGAACTGATTTGAGACAGCTAAGTACAACACTTGGCTGATTCCGTTAGGCCCTTAGACATTTATTCGAGTGGGAAGGTGCATGCTCTACCCCTCTACTCCATTCCAAATCCTTCTGGGGAGGATCATGGGGTTCAGGACCGAAGGCGGGCAGAGAGGTAGGGTCCACAGTGTTCAAGTCTGTCTTCTGGATAAGTGATAAATGTCTGTTGTGTTGAAAACCCCTTTAAAGAGAGACTGTCACCATCTTTTTGCAGCCCTCACTGGTGGCACTATAAGGTAGTGCCTGTCACACTGATTCCAGTGATGGGTCTGCTGTATGTATCTGTGCAGTAGTTTTGGAGAAACTTGTATTTTATTAGTAGCAGCCAGATCCAGAACTAGCTCTGCATATTCATAAGCTGCAACCTAGCCACACCACCTCCACCTTCCAGCCAATGATTGGCAGCTCTCATGTTATGCACAGTAATACTCAGTAGTCAATCAATGTGTGCCTGTCGTTACATTATGCTGGGGGTGCAGAAAGATGGTGACAGCCTCTCTCTAGGGTTTTTGGACACCTTTTGACAAGGAAAATTTTTCATTTTTTCATGTTAGTGGTTATTTTAACTCAAAGCTGCACTCCTTGCCGAGTTGCAGTCTTCATTCATTTTCAGACCTGATCCTAGTTTGACTTTTCTCATGTTGCCGTGTTCCTCTCAGTTATACATGCTTGATGTGTTACAAATTACGGGTACTAGATTACTGAAAATGAGGTATTCCAGGGATTAGCATTTGCCTCATGAATGTTTTGACTTGGCTTAACATTGCAGAACAGGCTGAACTGAATGGACTGTGTAGTTTTTTTTGTTTGTTTGTTGTTTCTTTAAGGCCTTACAAACTGTTAGTGTGATGTGACTGTCATGTAGTAGCACAGCCACATGCTGCCATTTCCTTTAGGCCTCATGTCCACAGGCGGGTCAGATTCCACATGTTGGAGCTCACAGTAGAATCTGACCCTGCCGACGACCGGTGACCCTGCATAACTGTCTTGGTCGTTTTTTTTTTTTTTCCTGTACTGGACATGTATGTGCTCCATGCGGGAACTGCACTGAAATGGAGCATGCTGCAATTTGTTTTTCGCATGCGGAATACAGGAATCAAATCCTCACGTGTAAATTCAAATGCGGATGCCCATGTTTCCCTATGGGTGACTTGAACAGCGGATCTTCTGCGTGGGTGCCCCACACGGATTCTGCAATTCAAATTCACTCGTGGACATTGGGCCTTAAGCAGCCTATTGGAGATCTCCTTTCTACAGTGCTGACAGACACTGACTCTCAAGAGCGTATGATTTACTCCTCCCTCTCAGCGCAGTCTTCTCTAGGTTCTTTGCTTTTAATCAAGGCTGATACACAGCCCGTGTAATTCACCCCCTTCACTCTACAAACGTCCGTGCCCACACTGATCTGCCCTCACTGAAATCTTAGATGCCACACTGCTCTCTGCTTACTCTGATTGGTTGTGTGAAACCTCCTTTGTCTATTTGCTGTTTTCTCCAAAACCAATAAATGCTGATTTATAAAAAAAAATAAAAAAATAAAACTAGGCTCCTATGAGAAGAGAAAGGGGTAAAGCAGAGATACCACTGCATTGTGCTGCCGGCTCTGTGAGAAGCAGCAGTACAGCCAGTTATAGTTTCTATCAAAATTATTTAACCCCTATTGCAAATTAGCTTTAGCCAAATTCATAATCTTCCAGCTGTCTGAAAAAAACAAAATAATCAAGAACAATTTAAAGGAAATCTGTCAGCTACTTTGAACCCTGTAAGCTAAGCTTATGTGCTGAAACTAGCTAAACCACTAAGTCCGGGTATGTAAGTTTTTTTAAATTTACCTCCCCCTTGTTTCCCTGGTGTCTGTGCTGAAACCCCCTGCTAAATGCATTGAGTGGACTATGTGGCATGTCAAAGAAGTCCTCCCAGTCGAAGCTTAGAATGGGAGGACTACTTAGGACGCCACTCAATACATTCAGCAACAGGCTTCAGGCTTCGAGGGGAATGGTGAGGAAAGGAAGTGTAAAATTTACATCCCTGGATTCGGCGGGTTAGTTGCTTTGAGCCCATAACCTTTGCTTATAGTGCTCAATGTAGCTGACAGTCTCTTTAAATAACTTGACCAACATAACAAATTCAACAGAAAATGAAACTTTTAATAATTACTGCATTCTCAGAATTATCCAACCCCTTCATGACAAGTGGCTTTTGTACTTGGTAGAGCACCTTTCGCTGTGATGACCTACTGTAAGCATGATGCATACGCAGACCCCTACTTCTGACAGCGTTCCTGAGGAATCTTAGCTCACTCCTCATTGGCAATGGCCTCCAGGTCACTAATAATCTTGGGATTGCGTGCTCAAACACCTTCTATAAATTCCGCCAAAGATCTTCTAATTAGTTCAAGTTAGGACTACTAAAAGCAAGCCTTGGTGGATTTTTAGGTATGTTTGGGATCATTGTCCTGTTGGCAGGTCCACTGTTGCCCAAGTTTCAGCTTCCTCACAAAAGGCATGATTTATCTTAGGATTTCATAGTACTTTATTGTGTCCATCTGGCCCTCATCACACTGCAGGTTTCCAGTGACAGATGAAGCAAAGTAACCCAGAGCATCACCAAGCCACCCCCATTCTTCACTGTAGGCAGGGTGTTCTTTTTAGCATATGTTTAATTTTTCCTCCTTCAGACATACTGCTAATCCAAAGGCCTGTAAAGTTAGTTTTGTTTCATCGCTCCACAGACCAGAATCCCAAAACGTCTGTGGCTTATTTATATTGGTTTGAGCGTATTGGGAGTGACTTTTCTTCTGCTTTTGGGTCGGTGGAGGTCTGGCTGCAGGTCCTTTGTAGTCAGTTTGAGGGTCTTGGACCACATCACTCCTCAGGTATCTGGAGGTATCCGGTGACCGTTACCTCTTTTGGCAACGTCCACATACTGTATCTCATCTTTCTTTAACTTTGAGTTTGCTAACTATGCTTCCAACTGCATTTTTAGGAGCATTCAGTGCCTTTGTTATCTTTTTGTATCCTTTTTTTGTGGTTGACAGTGATGTTTTCTCCTAACGTTTTGGACTCTTCTTGATTTAGCTATATTTCTAAATTCACTGAGGCATACATAGGGGGCTTAAATAATTCTATAGCCCATTTCACAGAGGAAGTTTCCTAAAATAATAAACTCTTAGTATAATTATTAAAATCTCTGGGCTGTGGACTAACAAGGCACATAGACAAAGAAAACACGATAATGAATCCAGGTGTGTTGCACTTTAGGTTTTCAAGAATAGTTTTAGCAAAACCCTTTAAAGAAATACTGAGTATAAAGTGCTAGACTTTTGGATACTTAAACAGTATGACTATCGCTACACTTGGAGACAACCAGGATACCTCCGGTAATCTCTACAAGGTATCCACTCACAGTTCTCCTCATCTAAATTGACCCCATGATATGGAGCAGAGCTTTCCCAACCAATTCTTCAATAACTGCAGGTAGACCCTTGAATAGTGCCTGTCCGGGTATTTGCCCGCTTGATGCATCGGACCTATCTGAGCTGGCCTACATAGGTCTAATTTATGATATTAGAGCAAAAAATAGCCTGATAAACGAACATAGAGCATAAAAATCTGGTTTCAGGATTCCCCTACCAACGGAGGTAACCAACCAGATTGAAATGAGGAGGTATAAGATGGTTCAATGCATTTCAGTTGGGCCTGCAACTCATCAGGAGTGGGTGGTCATATGAATCTACAGGGGCCTAATGTAGCTCTTACCCCAGTTTAATAAAGTTCCAGACCTATCAAACAGTCCAGGGATTGCTATCAAGATAGTAATAGCTATCATGATAGTAATGCTCACATCAGGACAATGGTGCTCAAATTTTGCGAAAAATGCGTAGCAGCTTAGATACCTAAATGCACCAATGTATCTGATATTGCTATACCTAGGATCCTAAACCAACTAGAGCTCACTGGATGCCAATTGAAAATTATAGTGAAATTACATAGTTGGCTTCAAAAACCCTAGGAACTATATTTGCAGCAATATCAAAAAACAAAAATAGATGCTATTGCAAAATCCTAGGCTTTCTATCTCCACAGTGCCACTGAGTGCCAATCTATTACTGCACTCTGGCTGGATACAACTGCCAATGCCCTAGGATTCCCATTTCCTGCAGTATCTAAGGCTGCTATTGTGAAGCTGCATTCCTCTTAGATTTCTAGCTGCCCAAACCCTAGATCCTTAGAATGTAAAAAAAAAGCCTAAGGCTGCCTATATCACAAATTAAGATAGGAAGTAATCCCGCACTAGGCTAACTGCGAGAGAGGATAGATAAAGAAAATAGCATGGCCTCCAGCCCTGATGGTGGAGTGGCGGCCGTATGACGAGGTTTTAGTCATTCCAGTCTTAAATAGCCTGGCTTACGCTAAGCCCAGACCCGGGGTGTGTACTCTCCACATTAGTAGACCCATCCCTCCTTCGATGAAACCGTCAGTCAGTACCCGTCACCATGGTGACTGGGAAGCTTACCACTGTGACAACAGCAGCATATGTCATACATCAATTGGCTATGCCGAAATCGGTACAGCTTACTCCTATAAAGGGTCCACCCTTTACATCAAAAAAGCATCTCTAATTGGTGATGGGAGAGGTATCGGATAGACCACTCCACGCCCCCGAACACAAGATCTCAATCAGACAGCGGCCTGCATGGACCAAGCCCATTCCGTTAACGCCATAGTGTTACTGTTCACTGGGAGCCTTTCACGCTTCAATCGCATGATACAGTTACCTACGCTATGTTAGTATTTCCTATGCGCCGTTACTGCCGCGTGGGTACCGCCCCCTGCTTGTGCACCGTGTGCATCATATGTGTGACGCAGTCCAGTTGCAGAGAGTACACTTCCCTTGGGCTCCTCCTCTTTGATGTCATGGAATCTCGGAATGCCGACCATATCTCCGTGGTGCTGAAGAGCCAGGATGCGTGCTGCACACACCACTTGCATAGTGTTACTGAGGTAAATGCCCGCAGCGATCTTTTTGTGGTGAGGACTAATCAAGGGCCCTATCATCCCTATCCTTCCATCCCAATTATAGAACCTGTCATGTCATAGTTTTTCACCATTCTACCAAAATATTATGCATTTAATAAAACACCATACACAATGCATTGCCATCTCTTGATATGATTACTGTAGCAATCAGTTACTACAATGTGATCATACTTTGACCATTATTGAGTTATGGGTTCGGAGGGATGCACGTAGAGCACATGCAGGGGGTGGTACACACGTGGCAGTAACAGCACATAGGCGATACTAACATCGCGTAGGTAACTGTCGCACGATTTAAGTGTGAGAGGCTCCCAGTGAACATTAACACTATAGTGGTTAACGGGATGGGCTTGGTGTCCAGTTGAGATCTTGTGTTGGGGGAGCATGGGGTGTTGTATCTGGTACCGCCCCTATCACCAATTAGAGATTCCTTTTTGATGTAATGGGGTGAATCCTTTATGGGAGTATGCTGTACCAACATTGGCATAGCCAATCGATGCATGACATATATGCTGCTGTTTTCACAGTGGTAAGTTTCAGTCAGCATGGTGACTGGTCCTGACTGACTGTTTCACCTAAGGAGGGATGGGTCTACTAATGTGGAGAGTACACACCCTAGGGCCGGGTTTGGCGTAAGCCAGGCTATTTAACACTGGATTGACTGCAGCCTAGTCATAGTCACCATCAGGGCTGTCGGCCATGCTTTTTTTAATGTATCCTCTCTATTAGCCTACTGGGGGATTGCTGCCTATACTTGCTGATGCTTATTTTGTGATATAGGCAGCCTTAGGCTTTTTTTTTTTACATTGTAAGAATCTAGTGTTTGAGCAGCTAAAAATCTAAGATGAATGCAGGTTCACAATAGCAGCCTTAGATACTGCAGGAAATGGGAATCCTAGGGCATTGGCAGTTGTATCCAGCCAGAGTGCAGTAATAGATTGGCACTCAGTGGCACTGTGGAGATAGAAAGCCTAGGATTTTGCAATAGCATCTATTTTTGTTTTTTTGATATTGTTGCAAATATAGTTCCTAGGGTTTTTGAAACCAACTGTGTAATTTCACTATAATTTTCAATTGGCATCCAGTGAGCTCTAGTTGGTTTAGGATCCTAGGTATAGCAATATCAGATACATTGGTGCATTTAGGTATCTAGGCTGCTACGCATTTTCTCAAAATTTGAGCACCATTGTCCTGATGTGAGCATTACTATCATGATAGCTATTACTATCTTGATAGCATTCCCTGGACTGTTAGATAGGTCTGGGGCTTTATTAAACTCTGGTAAGAGAAAGATAATATAGTGGATAGCGCTCCAAGAAGTGGATAGAGAGTGATAACAAAAAAATAAAAATAAAAAATAAAAAGTATGTGGAATAAAGAATACTGTAGAGGGGTAACTCACCCCATGACGCCGGGACCGTATGTTGGGCTCCGGTGCGTCAGAATCCAGGATGGCGTATCAATCCACAGAGGAGATGGAGCTTCCTTGCACCGGTCACCAGGGACATCTTAGAGAGAGCGTCATGGTTGGTCCCAGAGATGGAAAAAACACACCACGGGATGGGAGACAAACCAATAGGATACAGAAAATAAACCAGCGCTCCGGTGTTTTGGAAGATAACAGTCAGAAGGTGCAATGATTTGTATTGAGATTGTAGTTGTACAATAAATCTTACTTCCCAGGGGTGCTTATTGAAAAGCACCCCTGAGTCCAAGATGACAGGCAGAATTCAAACAATGTATAAGGAAATCCTTTATTGCGACGCGTTTCAGCCGTAATCTCGGCCTTTTTCAAGCAGCTTGAAAAAGGCCGAGATTACGGCCGAACGCGTCGCAATAAAGGATTTTTGCTCTAATATCATCCTAAATTAGACCTGTGTAGGCCAGCTCAGATAGGTCTGATGCATCAAGCGGGCAAATACCCAGACAGGCACTATTCAAGGGTCTACCTGCAGTTATTAAAGAATTGGTTGGGAAAGCTCTGCTCCATATCATGGGGTCAATTTAGATGAGGAGAACTGAGTGGATACCTTGTAGAGATTAGTGGAGGTATCCTGGTTTGTCTTTTAAGTATCCAAAAGTCTAGCACTAAATACTCTATTTCTTTAAAGGGTTTTGCGAAAACCATTTTTGAAAACCTAAAGTGCAACACACCTGGATTCATTATCGTCTTTTGTTTGTCTGTATGTCTTGTTAGTCCACAGCCCAGAGATTTTAATAATTATACTAAGAGTTTATTATTTTAGGGTATATCTTCTGTGAATGAGCTTTATCTCTAACATGCAGTGTTTTATTTCAAGCACACCTAATGTAACTAGTGAAGCCCTTGATTAGTTGCATTATGTGTGCTTAAGACAACACCTTATTTGCAGGTGTGTTTTTATGAGGTATATGAGATATTATATTCAGGGGGTTGAGACTGCAGTAGTCATTAAAAGTAGCATTTTGTGATGAGTTTGGAGAAACTACTTGCATTATTAGCTGTGTTGAGCTATTTACATTTTTCTTTGATTCTCTTTTCATCAATGCCTGAAAGCTTGTAAATTTGACAAATGGGGGGGGCTTGAATAATTTTGATTCCAACTCTATGCACGAGAGGTGCACAGGCTACAGCAACAACATGGCAGGATAATCGGGCTCCGTTTTCTTGTGACACACTACCCTTTTTATAGAAATCCCTGAAAACGCTAATTTTTGGTATTCTGCTGTGGCATAATTTAATTCAGCAGTTGTAATTGTTGAAAAACAATTGAAATATACTAGGAAATACAATACAAAACCCTTAATTTAGAAAGCCACCACTAGGAAATAAGGGAGGTTTGGCAACACTGCCCATGAGTCATGAACAAACCTGTGTTGCGTCAGTTGCCACCTGGATTTCGGCATTGAGAGTTCGGTCAACAATTGCTGTTGGAAGTGACTGCTTGTAGTTCTACGTTTTGTGAAGGTTTGTGTTGTGTCCATTCAGAAGAAATGCCTCGTACCCATGCAAATAACCCAAATTATTTTTGTTATATCTGTGGAGAGTTTAACGCAAAAACGAAAACTTAATCCTCTTGTAAAAAAGTGCTACAAACTATATTTCGGGTGTAAGGTTGGTGAACAGGACCGTAAATGGGCTCCCCACATTTGCTGTTTGATATGTGTTACACTCCTGACAGGCTGGTTAAAAGGAACACGTCACATGCCCTTTGCTGTTCCCATGATTTGGAGGGAACCAAATGTTGCTTATTTCTTTGATTCCTGCTTTGATATGTTTCTTCACTTCTCTTTAGTCTCATGTTGCTTATATGTTTGATTTCTTTGTGAACTGATAGGTTTTTTTTTTCTTGGAACTCTTGTAGCAGAAGCGTGGCCTTTTGCCAGATACATATAATAGCTACATACGCCGACGCAAGCATTTACAAAAACAATTATCGCATGAAAACTGAGGCTACAGCAATTCTGGAATGAGATCTGGATTCATGGAAGAATTATCTTCCAGAAACAGCATGTTTTGTTCATGTAACAGAAAAATAGTTGTTTGGTTTTTTTTTTGTAGACCAGTGATAATCGTCCCGTGTAAATGGCCCTTAAGATAGTTTGTGTGTGTGTTGTCTTTTTAGGTGTTCACATCTGTGCCAGAAGTTCTAGGAACCTATTTCATCCCAGAAAATGCTGCAGGGTATAAATTAACCCAGACTGACCACATTATAGTGAATGAGGTCTATTTAGCACCTTTTGGATCCATCATAAGACAGATTATGCTTTTTCATGTTTCTGTGACAGAAGCATAACTCTAAGGCTGGGTTTACACTGGGCAGTTTTGCTGCGGTTTTTCCGTTGCGGTTTTGCAGCAGAAGAACTGCTTCTGCGGCAAACCCGCTTTAAAGGTTATTTTTGTCTTGCATGTTTTCCGCACCTTTTTGGGGCGGAAAATCCGCAAGCGTTTTTTTCCACAGCTTTTTTACTTTTGGTGCAGATTTTGTTGCGTTCATGGAGGTCTATGGACAGAAAAACTGCGGAAAAGTCAAAAGAATTAACATGCTGCATCTTGAACAACCGCACCGCAACTGCTCCGTCCTGCGAGAACAGCTTTTTGCCCAAACACAATTGCACTACAAATGTAGCATTGTGGATATGCAGCGGCAAAATCGCAGCAAATCCGACCCATGTGAACCCCGGCTTAGGCCCCCTGCACACGACAGAGACGGATTCTGTATGTGAAATCCAGCTCTGCCAGCAGTGGCATCCTCGCGTACCTTCTGTCTTTTTTTCATCTTTCCGCTTGCCGTCAGATATGTACAGTACAGATATATATATATTTTTTTAACTGCTGCTTTTCCTGCGTTGTCCTGCAGAATCCACGTCCTTTTCACAATTACATTGCAGTAGGGCCGTGGATCGGCTGGCTTGAATTGACTTCAATGTAAGCAGTCTGTGCGAAATCCGTACAACAATTGCTTTCCGCAAGTGTGCAGGAAGAATTGATTTTCCATAGCATGCTGTGGGGGCTATTTACTGCAGATCCACAGTGTAGACGTCCGCTGCAGATTCCGCAGCAAATATCCGTCCGTACATTAAGTGAGCAACAGTCATGACAAACAAATACTTCTGGTTCTTCAAGAACGTGCAGCAATCAAATTAGGAAATACCAAAAACAGGAAGAAAAAATTTGATAGGATCTATCAGTCTAGTAAGTGTGTAAGTGGATTTCTGCTGTCAGCTATAGCGGACAGCAGAAACCCACTTACACACTTACTAGACTGATAGGATGTCTCCCATTGTTTTAAATGGCGATGTGAGGGGGGGAAGTTACTAATAACCAAAGGGGCCGCAGGTGGTTACCAGAATTACGAAGGGCTACAGGGGGCCAGCTTAAGTAAGAGGGGCCACAAAGGGATTATTATAACCAAGAGGGGCACTATTTACTATAGGTGAGTTACAGACAGAGTCATTGGTGAAGCTGCAGGATATGAAAAATGTGCAAAAAGGAATACCTGGTGATAGTACTCTGGGCCCAGATAGAGAAGTAAAACAAATGTGACCAATCAAAGACGTAGTCACCTGTGATCACTGGAGGTAACTGCACTGTAATCACTATCACTTCACTGTGTAGAACTGGTATCCTGGCTGCTAAGTGTTTAAAAGGCCATATGTGCCCAAAAATGGTATAAATTAAAACATCAACTCATTCTGCAAAACAGCAAGCCCTCAAGCAGCTCAGTTGATGGGAAATTAAAAAGTTATCACTCTCAGAATATGGTGATCAGGCGGGGTCCTAAGCGCTGGACCCCAGCCGATCAACTATTGATGACCTATCCTGAGCATAGGTCATCAATGGTATTCTCCCTGGAAAACCCCTTTAATAAAAGTTAATCAAAAGCTTATCTGTACCCCAAAATGGTGCCACTGAAAAACAAGACTAATCCCACAAACCCATGCAGTCATAAAAATACAAAACTAATTATTTTGTCACATTCTGAAAGCAAAGAAAAAAAATAGCCCTATATGAAACGGGGGAAAAAACGCAGCAAAAATTATTTTTGGCAGCTGAAGGGGAAAAAAATAGGGCAGTTAAACCACCACATGGGTAAAATCCCTAAAAAGTACCTGCACCTTAAGGTAGAAAACAAGCCTGGTCCTTAAGGGGTTAAGGCAGCCCACCCTTTGTATGGTTCACTTATATGGTGCAGTGCATCTATCTGATTTAAGGGTTCACTCACATGGTCGTATAGGGGCTGCATATTAAGCGCATATTTTTCACGTGCGTACTGTGTCGTACACAGTGGAATACGTCTGCAACATACGTATTTACTGCGTACTTTAACCCCCAGCCTGTAAGGGGTGTGTTGCACACCACAATAGAAATGGTGTTCATTTTTTTTCCTTTATCCCTTATTGCGTAATACCTATGTCTGAATGTAAATCAATGGGCTATTAAGACTGCGTATTACATGTGTAATATGCAACTTCCATACGTCCACGTGTGAGCTCCTATAGTATGGGCGTCACTCTTAGGCTTGGGAGCCTGCATGGTGCATTACACCTATGTGTCTGGCACACTATACAAGCCTTATTTATGTGCAAGCAAGGCTGACGGTAGGGGGGCGGGGTGTAAACTGGGCAATAGCCAGGGAGCCCCTATGCAGTCTTAGTTACTGACTGGATTTGCCAATGTGCAAGTGTACAGACACTCCCTGAACAGTAGCATAGCAATAGAGGTCACAATTGTGGGCCCCATAAGCTAGGAGGGCCTAAAGGCCCAATTCATTGTTATCATGAACATACAAATGACAATGTGCTGCCTTCTTCCTGTCACTGCCAAAGGCTATCATCTATTGGAAAACCCTTAGTGGCCCCTCACACCCTTGTTATATGTGCTCTGCCTGCTATGGGGCTCGATGCCCATGAAATGTTATATATTCTATTATAAATTTCTGGGAAAATGCCTGTCTAGCCGCGATTCCCTCAGAATCAGCTGTTTCCGGGCATGTCAATGCTATTTGTGCTCAGCGACCCATTCTTAATGATGCATTTGCATGTTGTGGTTGATCAAGGACCCCCATGCATTTTTTAAAAACCGGTTGTGTTGAAAACTGCAACAAAAAAACACCCTGTGGGAACGCAGCATTAAGAGACCTTTTTAAGCTTTCATTTCAGTTCATCAAGCTGCTTTCCTCTCTTCCATATGCCTGCCCCCCCTATCATTCTAGAATGGGTACACACAACATTGTCTTTCCATGAACACAGAAATGCAAAATGACAAAAACTGTTTGGCACATCCGCAGTACAGGATATGAAGACTGCAGACAGGTACGCGGGGGTCACTGGCCAAACACTGGGTCGGATTCTGCTGCGGCCTTGGTCCTGGTATTTAATATTAGAAAAGTACATTTAATTCTTCTTTTTTTTTTTTTTCTTTTGCAACACCCCTGGAAATCCTAAAGTTCAGCTCTGCTGCACTCTGCACTCCACTTTCTGAATATCTGAAATTTAACAGGTTTTTTTTTCAGTACTTCAGTATCCCTATGTGCAAGTCTAATACTAAGCAGCCCCCCCCCAATATGTGGCTGTATGTGTTTTATCTCTATTTTGCACCTGTGAATATCTCCATGTAGCATATTGCCTGTTCTGCTGGAAACTAGTGTAGATCAGAAAAGTACAGACGCCTTCTGTGAAACCAGGACAGAAACCTAGGGGGCAGGGTGTGAGATGGACATCTCTTTGATGTCATCCCTGACAGTTTTTTAAGCTTGCTAGACAAGCATGGAAGAGATGCGTACACATATTGCCCGCTATGGCTCCATCCTGTTCCTGTCTCCATGCAGTTTTCGGCACAAAGGACAGAAATCAGGACAGAACCAGCACTGGACTGTAAATACAAAAGTAAAAAGAGCCTACAGTCAGCTGCATCGACACGCCAAGGAGGTAGACAGGTTCAGGATTGTTTGCGCTAACATTTGCCAGCCAACCTCTGATAGACTATACAGTATAGCAGACCGTTTGTGCTTCTTGACAGCTGAAATCAATTGAAGTCAGTTGATGGAGGCAAGTAATAGATTATTGCAGTCTACGGGCTCCTGTCCACGGATAATGATTCGCCAGCGGCAATCGCCGTTGTATCATGCGGTCGGAAGCTTTCCATAGGGTTGCTATGGAAAGCGCAGGGCCTGGTGTCCACGAGCTGAGAATCATAGTGATTCTCCACTCGCGGGATCTAAATCGTGGCATGCCGTGATTCTCCGCGGTGAGCCTATCTGCCAGATAGGCTCAGCGCGGAGAGCGGTCAGCTTTCACCTGCTCCCGGGCGACGGCTCCCATGGCGGAGATCTGCTGCGGGATATCGCTACGCCTGTGGACAGGCAGCCTACAACAAGTGATTGAGTACAGCTTCTCCCCCAGAGAATAAGAACTGCTTAAGACGAGTGTATACACAAATACGGTCTTCTATACAAAATATATTTGTACGGTGATCAAAGTTGCTTTGCCATCTGAATGCCAGGTAAATGACAGCTCAAGTAAGAAGGGAATGGGGAATGCAGGGCAGGCTAGAGAGTTCCTAGTGGTGAGGGACTCAATTATAAAGGGGGACTAACGACAGTGGTCAATGGAGGATCCTCAAAAACAATTTCAGGGACCTAGGATCTAAGCTCAGGGCGAGGACCTCCAAGGTGGTTTTCTCAGAATTATTACTTATACAATGAGCCACAGCAGCAAGGCAGCAGGAGCTCAGGGAGTTAAACAAGTGGCTCCAGAGTTGGTGTAAGAAGGAGGGCTTCGGGTTCCTGGAGAACTGGGCTGACTTTGCTGTCTGCTACAGGCTCTACAGTAGGGACGGGCTGCATCTCGATCGGAAGGGTGCATCTGTGCTGGGGGAGAAGATGGCTAGAAGGTTGGAGGAGTTTTTAAACTAGGGACTGGGGGGGGGGGGGCAAAAAGAGTAATAGGGGAGAAGACGGCATAGACAGTGACCTGGGACCAAGTATTGGAAATGGGGGTCGAGTAGGGGGAAGGGTTAGTACAGTTAGAAGTGATGGAACAGCTAATAGGACCATAAGTAGCATAATGAATACAAAGATTAACAACAACCGTTTAAATTGCATGGCAGCGAATGCAAGCAGTCTGATCAGTAAAGTTGGTGAGCTTGAAGCAAGAATGGCTGAAGAAAATTACAACTTAGTAGGAATAACCGAAACATGGCTATATGATAAGTACGATTGGGCGGTGAATTTAGTGGGTTATAATCTCTTCAGGAAAGACCATAGGAAACAGAAAGGGGGGGAGGTATGTCTGTACATTAAATCCTACTTAATGCTGAAGCTACAGGAAGATATAGGTGTAGGAAATTAACATGTAGAATCCCTGTTGGTAGAAATACAGGGAGGAAAAAATAACAAAATCCTGATAGGGGTTTTCTATAGACCACCAAAAATAAAAGAAGATACTGAAAACTTTAATAAGAAGAAACTAATAAGAAGAAACTGAAAACTTATTAATAAATAAGGGGAGACGAATCCTGTAAATCTCAAAGGGTGATAAGTTCTTGAGAACAATTAAAGATAACCACCTTGCCCAACTTGTACAGACGCCAACTAGAGGAAGGGCCTCTCTGAACTTATTACCTAACAAACCGGACAGAATCACGGAGGTGCAGATTGAGGGACACTTGGGAAATAGTGACCACAATATAATTAATTTCCAGCTGTCATTCAATAGAAAGCCTTATCAGATAGCAACAAAAAATTTAACTTTGGTAAAGCAAAATTTGATCAGCTCAGAACTACTATCAGCAACATTAATTGGGATAGCGTCCTCAAAAATTATGGTTCAGGCGACAAATAGGAAAAGTTTTAAAACATCCTAATTACCTCATGTGAGCAGTTCATAGCCTTTAAAAATAAAAGAACTACAAGTAGAAGGAAACCAATGGGGCTCGACAAGACTGTAAGGGCAATAGCCAAACAAAAACAAATGATGTAAGGAAAAGATAGAAACTGCAAAGGAGGAGGCAGAAAGACTGATTGCCAAAGAGCGAAAATAACCCCAAACTATTTTTTTAATTATATAAACGGTAAAAAAGATTTGCAATGAAAGCACTGGCCCTTTAACAAATAATGCAGGAAAAATCATAGAAGATGATTGGGGGAGGGGGGGGGGATAAAACAAACTCCCTGGAAAATATTACCTGCCTAACTCAGGAGAGAGTGCAGATACTGTTTAAAAAAAAAAAAGATTAAAATTGACAAATCGCCATGCCCAGATGGCATACACCCAAGGGTTCTAAGGAAACTAATTGACGTGATAGACAGACTGCTATTTCTTATATTCAGGTACACTATTGAGACCGGGGATTGTACCACTTAATTGGCGTATTGCCAATTCGGTTCCAATATACAAAAAGGGGGTCAAGAAGGGAGCCTGTTAACTACAGGCTGGTAAGTCTCACTTCAATAATTGGAAAAAATTTTGAGAGGTTCTGAGAGATGCCATCCTGGAGTACTTCAAAGAAAACAACAGTATAACTCCTCATCAGCATGGGTTCATGAGGGGTCGATCATGTCAGACCAATTTGATCAGCTTCTACAATGAAGTAAGTTCTAGGCTGGACCTGGGAGAGTCTATTGATCTCGTATATCTGGATTTTTCTAAAGCATTTGACACTGTGCCGCATAATAGGTTGATATACAAAATGATGCAGCTCGGTCTGGGGGAAAAGTGTGCATCTGGGTAAAGAACTGGCTCAGAGATAGAAAGCAGAGGGTGATAATTAGAGATGAGCGAGCTTACTCGGCCACGCCCCTTTTTCGCCCGAGTATCGCGATTATCGAGTACTTCCGTACTCGTGCGAAAAGATTCGGGGGGCGCCGTGGGTGAGTGGGGGGTAGAGGGGGAGAGAGAGGGCTCCCCCCTGTTCCCCGCTGCTACCCCCCGCGCCGCCACGCCTCCCCCCGCCCCCTGGCGCCCCCCGAATCTTTTCACCCAAGTACTGAAGTACTCGAAAATAGCGGTACTCGATTGAGTAATTACTCGAAACGAGTACGTTCGCTCATCTCTAGTGATAATAAATGGTTTGTACTCTGATCAGGCCACAGTCACTAGTGGGGTGCTACAGGGTACAGTATTAGGCCCCAATCTGTTCAATATATTTATCAATGACCTTATAAAGGGACTGCACAGTAAAATATCAATATTTGCAGACCATACATAATTATACAAGGTAAATAATACAAAAGAGGACAATGTACAGCCGCAAATGGACCTAGATAAGCTTGGGGACTTGAGTAGAAAAATGGCAAATGAAGTTTAATATTGATAAATGTAAGGTTATGCACGTGGGCAAGAGAAATGAATGTCACCAATATACACTAAATGGGGTACTGCTAGGGAAAAGTGATATGGAAAAAGATCCGGGGGTACTAGTGGATTGTAGACTTAACTGGAGCAGTCATTGCCAATCAGCTGCTGCAAAAGCAAATAAAGTCTTGGGGTGCATTAAACGATGTATAGGGGTGGGGGAAGAGAACATTATGCTTTCTATATATAAGGCACTTGTCAGGCCTCACATGAAATACTGTGTACAGTTCTGGACATCGGTGCTCAGGAAAGGTGTCGCAATACTTGAGGGGGTTCAAAGAAGGGCGACTAAATTAATAAACATAATGGGAAGACTGGAATACCCAGAAAGGCTGTCTAAATTGGGATTATTCACCCCGGAAAAAGACCGTTAAGGGGCGACCAAATAACTATGTATAAATACATTAGGAGACAATATAAGAATCTCTCCTATGATCTGTTCATTCCCAGGACTGCGACTATAACAAGAGGGTATCCTCTACGTTTGGAGGAAGAAAGGTTTCATCACCAACATAGAAGGGGGCTCTTTACTATAAGAGCAGTGAGACTGTGGAACTCTCTGCCTGAGGATGTGGTCATGGCAAAATCGATAGAGGGGTTTAATAGGGGACTAGGTGCATTTGTAAAACGCTATGATATTACAGGATATAAACATTAAATAACCAGCAGGGTTGTTGATCCGGGTCTTTAAGTCAGGTAGGAACCTGCTTCAAAGGTGAGAGTTATTGAGCTTGGCTGGGTGTGGTATTCTCTGCCAGCCAATCCCGTCTTATTTGCTGCATATAAAAACCAGCATCTTTTAGTAGTTGATGCTAGTCATTTTATGTATCACTGTTAATCCCACTCAGAGCTGAAGACAGTCTGGACACCTGTAGTCCTTGTCTGTATCATATACAGACCCACTCTTTCCTCCCCTTCGACAGGTGAGGCTGCCAGATGTCTTATGTCTTGTGTGTGTCGGATGTGTGATGCATGACTGTTCCCTATGTCAGCACGGTGGCTGACTCTCTACTCACCTGGTGTGAGTACACTGGGACTGGCTATTGTTTACCATCTGTATGCATGAGTTCTGGGTGGGGTTCTTGTATATGTTGTATTCACAACCTTGAATGTAGGTGTAAACAGCGACGTGTTTGTATGTCTGTGCAAGTGGCCAGACATGCTCTATGTGCAGTCCTGTTCTGTGTGGTTTGTTTTACGCTGTATGTTGGTGTGAACAGCCACACTGTGCAAGTGGTCAGATATGTGCTTTATGTGCTGTCGTGTTCTGTGTATAGTGTCCTGCGTGTTTAGTGCGTCTCTCCAGGCTCCTAGCCAGGGATAGCCAGTTCCTAGATGAAGACCGGGGGCTGTCCTTATCAGGACAATCACTTTGCTTTTAGGCAGGGGTGCCCCACTTTCCCTGGTTAGTAAGGGACAGGGGTCCTTCCATCTTGCCTGGAGATGTGTAGTTTGTTAGTGCAAATGCTATATAAGTGTGTTTGCAGTTTTAAATGGACACACTTGCGTCGTGTGTTATGTCTGTGCAAGTGGTCAGACCTGTGCTTTATGTGCAGTCCTGTTCTGTGTTCAGTGTGTGTGTGAACAGTGTAGTGCCCAGTGCATCTCTCCAGGCTCCTGAATCAGGGATAGCCAGGTCACCAGATGAAAACAGTAAGGCTGTTCTTATCGGGTCAATCACCCTGCTTTTAGGCAGGGGTGCCCCACCTTCCCTGATTAGAAAGGGACAGGGGTCCTACCATCTTTACTTGGAGAGGGGTAATTTGTCAGTGCAAATGCTGTGAGTGTTTGCAGTTTTAAATGGACACAATCTTGCTCTAGTGCGCAGCAGGGATGTAACATGGACATAGTCTCCCTTCAGCCTAACATAGAATCATAGAATGGTAGGGTTGGAGGGGCCTCCAGGGTCATCGGGTCCAACCCCCTGCTCAGTGCAGGAATCACTAAATCATCCCAGAGAGATATTTGTCCAACCTTTGTTTGAACACTTCCACTGAAGAACTCTCCACCTCCCGTGGTAACCTGTTCCATTTATTGATCACCCTCACTGTCAAAGTATTTTTCTAATATCTAATTTGTGTCTCCTCTCTTTCAGTTTCATCCCATTGCTTCTGGTCTTTCCCTGTGCAAATGAGAATAGGGCTGATCCCTCTGCACTGTGACAGCCCTTCAAATATTTGTAGACCGCTATTAAGTCTCCTCTCAACCTTCTCTTCTGCAAGCTAAACATTCCCAGATCCTTTAACCGTTCCTCATAGGACATGATTTGCACACCGCTCACCATCTTGGTATTTTCTCTGAACTTGCTCTGGTTTGTCTATGTCTTTGTTTTAAAGTGGGGTGCCCAGAACTGGACACAGTATTCCAGATGAAGTCTGACTAAGGAAGAGTAGAGGTAGATAGTTACCACACGTGATCTAGACTCTATGCTTCTCTTAATACATCCCAGAATTGTTTTTGCCTTTTTGGCTTTAGCCATTAGTATACCCAAGTCTTTTTCACATGCTTTTTTATTTTCTAGTTGTAGGACTTTGCATTTCTTCTTGTTAAATACTAGAGATGAGCGAACGTACTCGGTCACGCCCCTTTTTCACCCGAGCGCCACGATTTTCGAGTACTTCCGTACTCAGGTGAAACGATTCGGGGGGCGCCGTGGGTGAGTGGGGGGGTTGCAGCGGGGAGTGGGGGGGGGGAGAGAGAGAGGGCTCCCCCCTGTTCCCCGCTGCTACCCCCCGCTCCGCCACGCCTCCCCCGGCGCCCCCCGAATATTTTCACCCGAGTACGGAAGTACTCGAAAATCGCGGTGCTCGATCGAGTAATTACTCAAAACGAGTATGTTTGCTCATCTCTATTAAATACCATACTGTTAGTCTCCGCCCACTGTTCAAGCTGTTCTAGATTTTTGAATACTCTCTCTCTCTCTCTCTTCCCTAGTGTTGGCTATCCCTCCTAGCTTTGTGTCTTTGGCAAATTTGATCAGTTTTACTATCAATTCCCTCCTCCAGATCATTTCTAAAAATGTTGAACAACATGGGGCCTTGGACAGAGCCTTGTGGTACCCCACTTGATACATTCTTCCACTTGGATGTGCAGCCATTTATGACTACTCTTTGAGTTCGATCACTCAGCCAGTTGGGAATCCACCTAACAGTTGTCTTGTCAATCCCATATTCTGTCACTCTTTCAATAAGTATAGTATGAGATTCTTTGTCAAATGCTTTACTAAGGTCAAAATATATTATACTATATACTATATCCACCGCATTTCCCTGATCAACCCAGTCGGTAATATTGTCATAGAAGGAAATTAGATTAGTCTGGCATGACTTGTTTGTTACAAACGCATGCTGGCTCTGGTTAATTACTCCATTTTCATCCAAGTACTTGCATACATGCTGTTTAATAATTCTTTCAAAGATCTTTCCCGGTATAGAAGTCAGGCTCACTGGCCTGCAATTTCCTGGATCCACCTTCTTCCATTTTTTGAAGATAGAGACAACATTTGCCCTTTTCCAATCTTCTGGGACTTCTCCTGTTCTCCAGAAATTTTCAAAGATTATGGCGAGTGATTCAGCAATTACCTCCACTGCTTCCTTTAGTATCCTAGGATGTAATTCCTCTGGACCAGAGACTTGAATTCCTTTAAGTTAGCTATGTGTTCCCTCACCATTTCTCTGCTTATAGATAGCCTGCATTCTTTTATTCCCCCAATAGCACAGGGAAGATCAGTTGATGTTCCATTTACTTTCTGAGAGAATACAAATACAAAATAGGAATTTAAAAGTTCGGCCTTCTCAACATCATTTTTAACCAATTTACCATTTTGATCTTGTAAGCATCCATTAGCATCTTTGACTGTTACTATGAGTAACTGCACATAAAAGTTTACTTTTTTGTGCACGCAGGGCCTGTTCATATGCGCATTTTGGTAGTGCCATAATTGTATTAAAAAAAATTGAATTAATAAAATCAACATGTCATCTGTACATCCTGCAAAATATAATCTTACAGTTATGGCTTTTTGAATATGGCAACTAAAAGTACTATAAAAAATGCTCTTATAGTGCAAGAGTAGTAAAATATAAAAAATTTGGTATTGTCATAAATTGTAGTGACCTGCAGAAGATGGTTAGCATGTAATTTATGCCACATGGTGAATGGCATATAATACAATGAGTCAGCTGCGGTGTTTTGTACACCTCTGCTCTCAAAATAAAAAAAAACTATCAAAAAGTCCTCCGTACCCCAGAATGCTACTAATTAAAATATCGTCTCATCTTGCAAAAAGCAAGCTCCTACAGTTTTGTAGACTGAAAAGTAAGGGTTATGGCTCTCTGAATATGGTGATAAAGTGCTTTTACGTTCTGTTTACACATGGCAGATTTTCTGTAGCTGAAAATATCACAGCAAATCTGCAACAAAATTCACCTCAATCTGTGCCAAAAGGTGTGCATTTTCATTCTGTTGAAGGAGTGAAATTAGCAACAGATCCCCACCACAATCCACACCATTTTACAGATGCAGAAAACCTGCTCCATTTGCGAACATACCCTAGGCTAATTTCACACAGGCAAGTGCAATATCAGGCCATAAAATTCAGCCTGATATCGCACTCGCCAACGGGCCATGTCCCTGCGGGATGTAAGGTGTTTTGGTTTTTTTTTTAAGCTGTGGCGGAGGATCACTGAGTGTTTCCCATTGTCTTCAATGGGTAAACCCCACATCACACTCGCATGTACCTCACACACCATGTTATGCTACGCCGGCCTCATTGAAAACAATGGGCGATACGAGGTGTTCGAAGGGAACTCCCAAAGATAGGACATGCAGTTTTGTTTTTTTCCCGCGCCGCGATGCAGGGAGAAACCACTTATGTGTATAACTTTATTCTAAAGAATGTGGTTAATATTCGTGCAAGATTTGTGCGTCTCGCAACACACTAATTCCGTGCGATTTTCTCGGCCATGTGAAAAAGTTTTACTATTTTTGTGCAATGCTGCCAAGTGTGTGTGTATATCAATCATCATTGTGAAAATCCAATCCTTAAGCGCACTTTGAAAAATTGTAATAAGCCCAGCGTCAGGAATGCCTGTCTTAATAAATTTTTCCCTTGGTATTTATTAAATATTGTGTGTATTGCAAGCAGAATTTTTCAAATTTGTAAAGTGTTAATTTTCTCACTTTTTTCTCTACCCTTTTCATTTCTTTAGAAAGTAAACATAAAACATATGCACCAAACTTTACCACTGACCTGATGTGTAATGAACATAACGTTTCACGAAAAAAGAGTTTAGAATGACTTGGGCCACCTGCAGACGGCCGGGTCGGATCCAGCTGCGAGAATTCCCGACCCGAGCGTCTGCAGAGAGCAGCGCGGGCACTCACCTCTCCCGCGGCCCCGGCTCTTTCATGTGCCGGCTGCCGGGCAGCCGGCGCATGCGCAGAGCTGGGCCTTGGCCGGTGAGTGACGTTTCTGTGCGGGGCTCTGTGAGCCCCGCACAGAAATACAGCATGCCGCGATTTGTTTGAAATCTCGCACGGCCAAATCGTGGCCGTCTGCCTAGGATTGCATTTGTTAACGCAATCCTATGGTAGCTTCCAGGGGTGGAGATTCCGCAGGAAATCCCGCCGCGAAATTTCCGCCCGTCTGCAGGCGGCCTTGGTGAAGTAAAACTGTTCCATGGTTACTACACACAAAGTGATGTCAGATTTGAAAAAAAAGTAATGCCACGAAGGCCAAAATTAGCTGTAACAGTAAGAGTTGGGCTGCTTTTCCACCTGGAGCGTCTGACAGACATAAAACCTGAAGAAAGCTTTTTTTTTTTATCCATGGATTTCAATGGGGTTTTTCAAAAAACAGAAGGCAAACTAAAAGGCTTCATTTTGCTTCCACTCTGTCAGGTTTCCATTTTTTGAACAGAAAAATGACACTGCAAACGAAGTTTGATTCTACAGACTTTGTTTTGTAAATCTAGAATTTTTGAACATTTTTTTCCCTATTTAAATTGTAACCTTTTTTTCCAGCAGGGTCCCATTGTCTTGTGTCAGTCTCTAACTGATTTGTGAAGTGCAGTAGAAAAAGTTACAACTGTAAATTATCTGTCATTTGTTTATAGTAAGGCTGGGTTCACATGGGGCGGATTTGCCGCGGTTTTGCCGCGGTTTCAGAATATGCCGCATGTCCATTCTTTTTTTCATTCCGCTGCGGCCGCGCGCTCCTCTATGGGAGCGCCGGCCACAGCGAAAGAGCGAGCGGCCGGGCCGCTTCAAAGCCGCCGCGGCTTAAACCGCGGCGGTTCTCCCGGCGGAAATCTCGCGGTTTTTGCTGTGGCCAGTGTGAACCCAGCCTAAACGTAACATTTACCTTTTCTGTCTGCTGCCAACAAGATTTTGCATTAAGATTTGTTTCAGATGTGGCCTATTGATCTTTTTTCCCTAAAGTTAGTACTGTTAAATATTAATCTGTCCTTTTTGGCAATCTGATACTGTTACCGTGTGTAGTCCACTTTATTCAGATTTTGCTAGACCAGTAATTTGCAGATTGCATGAAAAGCATTTCTGAGAAACCCTTTTGTTACTCAGTTGCAGGATGAAGAAAGGAGGCGGCAGCAACAACTGGAAGAAATTCGCAAACGAGAAGCTGAGGAGCGCATGAAACAAGAGGAGGAACGGAGGCATCGTGAGGAGGAGCGGACCAAGCGAGAAGCTGAAGAAAAGGTTTTGTAGAATCTCCTGTAAAATAACAGTCCGGGTTTTGTGGAACATAATTGTTCACGGCTAATTTGTTTGTTTAGAATTCTAACTCCTCTATTGGAAATTGTCATACAATCAATCACCTTCATATATAACCTGTCAAAGGAGTACTTTGCATTATACATCTACGATATTGAGTATACAAAGTATGCCCTCAATCCAAAATATGTTCAAGTAACTGCTCCATTTAACCCCTTGAGTGGTGGGTTTCTTACCACCCTGTCAGACCCACCAGGGCTGGTTTTTTAAATGGTCTAATCATTTAATTTCAACTAATTTTGCAATCACGTTCCAAGACCCATAACTTTTTCATTTTTCCATTGACACGGTCATATGAAGGCTTGTTTTTGGCGGGACAAGTTGTACTTTTTGATTGCATCATTTTTGGGTATGTATAATGTATTGCATAACTTTTGTAAAACATTTGTAGGGAGATTAGGGGGGAAAAAAAGAAATTCTGCCATTTGTTTTTTGGATTTCATCTTTACAGCGCTCAGCATGCAGAATAAATAATGTGATAACATTATTCTCTGAGTCAGCATGATTCAGGCGATACCAAGTTTATACAGTTTTTTTGTTTTGCTATTTTTGTACATTTAAAACATTTTTTTTTCTTAAAAGTTTGCTTTTGTGTCGCCACATTCCAAGAGCCGTATCATTTTTTTTCCCATTGCCAGAGCTCTAGAAGGGCTTGTTTTTTGCGGGACGAACTCTTGTCTTCATTTATCTAATTTTTTTGGAACATGTAAAATTTTGATCGCTTTTTATTCCATTTTTTCTGGTGGCAAGATTAACAAAATCTGTAATTCTGGCATGTTTTTTAGTTTTATTTTTCACTGCATTCTCTGAGCAGTATAAATAATGTATTAAAGTAATTCAACAGGCCAGTACGATTATGCCAATGGCAAATTGTAATAGTTTTTTTTCTTTTTCACGACTTTTTCACACTTAGAAAAAAAAAAAGTTATAAAAGTTAAAAACACCCTCCTTTTGCCATATCTACAATAAAAAAAATCAAAATCATAAAAGAAAAATACATATTTGGTATCGCCGCGTCCATAAAAGTCCGATCTATGAAAGTAGTGCAATATTTACCCCACACGGTGAACGAAGTCTGAAAAAAAGTAAAGAACACCACAAATGCACTTTTTCAGTCACCCTGTCTCCTAGAAAAATGCAATAAAAAGCGATCAAAAAGTTGTATATATTCTAAATTACTACTAACGTAAACTACAGGACATCCTGCAAAAAATGAGCCCTTGCTCAAGTACATTGACGGAAAAATAAAGTTATTGCGCGCAGAAGATGCAGCAGAAAATAATTTTAAAAAATTAAATGTCTTTGAAAAAAAATACAAGTACTACAGCAAAAGAAAGCTATACAAGTTTGGTATCGTAGTAATTGTACGGACCCATAGAATAAAGTTATCATGTCATTTTTGTTGCACTTTGTGTGCCGTAGAAACAAAACGCACTGAAGATGGCAGAATGTCATTTTTTTTTCATTTTACTCCACTTAGAATTTTGTAAAAGTTTTTCAGTACATTATATGGTACTTTAAATAGCACCATTAAAAAATGCAGCTCGTCCCACAAAAAACAAGCCCGCATACAGCGACGTCGATGAATAAATAATGGAGTTATGATTTTTTTAAACAGTGGGAGGGAAAAAAGGGGCCGTGTCATTAAGGGGTTAAATAATGTACTAACTTCGTTCTCTGGGTCATTACGATGCAGGGATACCACATGTGTAATTTTATTTTAAATTTTTTACAAAGTAAAGGGAGACAAGTGTTTTTTGTTTTGTTTTATTTTGAACTTTTTTTTTTTTTGTCTCTTTAGGGTACTTTCACAGAGACCCATCAGGACCCCCTGATCACATTCTGGGGGTCCAATGGTGACAGCCCTTTACATGCTGCAGTCACATAGACTGCAACATGTAAAGGGTTAACACAGCATTGATCAGAGGTTTTCTCTGATCTCTGCTGTAAGAGCTGGTGCCTGGCTGTCCTCTGACAGCCAAGCACCAGCTCTACCTGCTGCAGAGACCATCGGCTTGCTTCTGACAAGCCGATGGTCTCTATGGTAACCTGTATACAAACCAGTGCAGGGGTTTAAAATTAAAAGTGGGAGATTGCCGGCAGATCGGCAATATCTCCCTGCTTCTTATTTCAAAATCCTGAACTGCTTTGTGTGGGTCTGTGTAGGCAGAGCACAGTGCCACAGCTTGTGGCATTGTGCTCTGCAGCTCCCATAGTGATACATAGCCCGGAAATATTCCGGGCTATATCGGTATGGGCAGTGGAGCTCGTCCCGGAAAATTTCCGGGCGTGCCATTCAAGGGGTTAATTTCCTGGGTATTATGTCGTTGCAAAGTTCATTTAAAGCACACAAGCAAAAGTTAAACTGGTTTTCTAGGCAATTACCGGCGACCTGTTTTTTGGATAGGTCATTAATAGCGATCCCTCTTTATACAATGCGGATGCTGGCTGTTTCTTGCAGACAGCACCTGCCCACAACAGCTCCAATATACCGCTCCACTCATCGGAGCTGTTAATCCTTTAAGTGCCGCCGTCAATTCTAACAGTGGTATTTAAATGCCCTGACCCATGTTCGGGGGTCCCATACGGCCTCCTGCGATGTGACCGCAGGTTACCATGCGGTTGTCATGGCAGCCGGGGGCTTTCTGAAAGGCCCCAGGGCTGCCATTGCAAAGTGCCTATCAAGCCATGCCTGTAGCATACCCGTTGGATCACGATATGATGTAATGCTATGGCATTACATCATACTGCAGGAGCGATCAAAGCATCACAAGTTCTTATCCCCTATAGGGGCTAAAAAAAGTAAAGTTTTTTACTAATTACTGTATATACTCTAGTATTAGCTGACCCGATTATAAGCCGATTCAATAAGTTTTACCACAAAAAACTGCCAAAACTTATTGACTCGAGTATAAGCCTAGCTATACTCGAGTATATACTAGGTAAAAAAAAAAACAAAACTCAATACTCACCTCCCAGCCGCCATCTGTTTCCCTGGCGCGAGGCTTTTCCATGCTCTGCTTTGAATTTCCCCGCCGTTAGCGCTGTGTAAGTAAGCGCTGTGATTGGATCGAGCGCCACCCAATCACAGCTGGCACTCGATAAACGAATCGTAGCCATTCAGTGATGTCATTCACTGGCTGTGAATGATCAAGCGCAGGCTGTGATTGGCTGCCGCTCAATCCAATCACAACGCTTACTTAAACATTGCTGACGGTGGGGGAGTTCAAAGCCGAAAAGAGAGATAACAGCGGGGAGAAGTCTCAAGCAGCTTGCCACACCGCCAGGGTCACAGATGCCGGCTGGGAAGTGAGTATTGCTTTTTTTTTGTTTTGTTTTTTTACCTCACTCGAGTATAAGCAGAGTGGGGCTTTTTAAGCACAAAAAAATGTGCTGAAAAACTCTGATTATACTCGAGTATATATGGTATTTAAAAAAAAAAAAAAGTGCTAAGATATGAAAAATGCACTTGCCATATTTATAATAAAATCTAAATAATGAAACAAAAATACATATTTGCTATTGCTGCTTCCGTAAAAGTGTGATCTAGCAAAGTAACACATTATTTACCCCACACGGTGAACGTCATCAGAAAAAAAAGTTAAGAAGGCTAGAATTGCGTTTCGTCATCCCATCTCCAAGAAAGATGCAATAATCGATCAAAAAGTTGTATGTACTCCAAAATAGTACCAACAGAAACTACAGTACATCCCACACAAAATGAGCCCACACACAACTATGTCGACGGAAAAATAAAGTTTATGGCTGTCAGAACATTGCAGCAGAAAATAATTTTTAAAAAATTACATATCTTTGAAAAAAATGAAAGTATTACAGCAAAAAAAAAACTATATACCATATATACTCGAGTATAAGCCTTGTTTTTCAGTACATTTTTTTTTAATGCTGAAAAAGCCCCCCTCGGCTTATACTCGAGTGAGGTAAAAAAAACCTGCAATACTTGCCTCCCAGCCTGCGTCTGTGTCCCCGGCACGATGGTCTCCCTGGCGGTGCGGCAAGCTGCTTGAGAATTCTTCCCACTGTTATCTCCCTGCTCAGCTTTGAATTCCCCCGCCGTCAGCGCTGTGTAGGTAAGTGCTGTTATTGGATCAAGTGCCAGCCATTCACAGCCATTCCGTGGATGACCTCACTGAATGGCTGTGATTGGTTTATCGAGCGCCGGTTGTGATTGGCTGATGCTCGATCCAATTAAAGCACTTACCTACAAGCTCTGACGGCAGGGTAATTCAAAGCCGAGCGGGGAGATGACAGCAGGGAGAATTCTCAAGCAGCTTGCTGCACCGCCAGGGAGACCATCGCGCCGGGGACACAAACGCTGGCTGGGAGGTGAGTATTGCGTTTTTTTTACCTAGTATATACTCGAGTATAGCTAGGCTTATAATCGAGTCAATAAGTTTTCCCAGTTTTTTGTGGTAAAACGTATTGGCTTGGCTTATACTCGGGTCGGCTAATACTCGAGTATATATGGTAAACCTGGTATAGTAGTAATTGTACTGAGCGACACAAAGTTATGTCATTTTTCTTGCAATGTGTACGTCGTAGAAACAAGGTGCACTGACAGATTTTTTTTTTTCCATTATACTCCTCTAAGGCCTCCTGCACACGGGCGGGACGGACCCCGTATAAGGATTCCCGCAACAGAGTTTGTCTCGGTGCCCAGCCGGTGACCACTGCATGCCTGTCAGGCAGCTCTGCACAGCGCTGCGGATGTGCTGTCCGGCAGTCCGTTGCGCATGTGCAGTAGCCACCAGGGCTCCGTAGTGATGCGGCTCCCATGATACTTCCGCAGTGCTCACTACGGGAGTGCCGCAGGACAGCCGGCTTCATTGACTAAAAATGGAAGCTGGCTGTGCGTAACCCACACAAAATCGCAGCATGCTGCGATTTATTCTCCTTGAGCGGAAAATCGCAATCTATTTCCGCTGGTGGAGATGAAATGGTGTTTTGCCTTTGAATACTATGGGCTGTATTTGCTGCGGGGCCCGGAGGCGGACAGCTGCCGCAGACTCCACAATGCAAATTACGTTTTTCAGTACATTATATGGTACATTTAATAGTATCATTGAAAAATACAACTTGTCCCGCACAATTCAAGCCCTCGAACATCTACGCCGATGGGTAAACAAGAGTCATAATTTTTTTAAATTGTGAGGAAAAACCGAAAAGGGGGGGGGGGGGGGAAGGGCCACATCACTAAGGCTTAAAGGGGTTGTCAATTACAAAAGGGGACTTTTAATGAGCCATCTGTGCTGTAAAATAACAATCAGCTAATAATCACCTCTTGCCAGCTCGTCCCACGCTGCCAGCGCCGGTCTCAGCTCTGTTGTTTACAGGCTGTACTCAGCCTGTGGTCCCGTAAACCTGTCTGCTGCAGCCAATGACAGCCCTGAGTGATCATGAAGTGCACAGTCATTGGCTGCAGGAGCTGTTTGTAGACAGGCTCGGGCTGAAGACCAGAACCACTCACAGGAGACAGTGGGAAAGGTGGGTATCAGCTGAATATTTTACAGTATTTAAAAGCCACTCTATATAACATGGAAAACCCCTTAGTGACGGAGCTTTTTTGCTTTTTTCCATTTTTGTTTTTTCCTACTCCCTTTTAAAAAATCGTAGCTCCTTTATTTATCCATCGACGTCGCTGTATGAGGGCTTGTTTTTTGCGGGATGAGTTGTATTTTTCAATAGCACTATTTATTGTACATAGGGGTCACGGAGAGCGCCAAAACACTATGTATGTATACCACAATAATGCTCGTGTGGTAACTCACCTGGTGCAAGGCATATCACACTCAGGTGATTATGCCTGCACCCGACATCCTGGTGTGCTTGTAAAGGTTACTTTATCCAGGATATACCAAAGACAAATAAGCAGAAAAAAATCCAACTTTTTTGGAGAGCTGCAGGTCACAATAGAACTCCGTTCCTCCTAGGAGGTCGGATAAATCAAAAGAAACTACAGAAAAAAGACTATAGACCTGCGCTACTTAGTATACCAAATTATGAGACATAAATATTGAGACACGCATAATTTGGTATACTAAGTAGCGCAGGTCTATAGTCTTTTTTTCTGTAGTTACTATTTATTGTACCATATAATTTACTGAAAAACTTTTTAAAAATTCTTAGCGGAGAGAAATGGAAAAAAAATGACATTCCACCATCTTTCGGTGCGTCCTGTTTCTACAGCACACAAATTGCCACAAAAACGACCTGATATTTTTATTTTATGGGTCAGTACGATTGCTACGATACCAAACTTTTATAGTATTTTTTTTTGCTGTAGTACTTTTATTTTTTTTTTTTTAAAGATATTTAATTTTTTTCAATTATTTTCTGCGGTCAATTTGTGCGCGCAATACCTTTTTTATTTTTTCGTCGACGTAGTTGAGCAAGGGCTCATTTTTTGCGGGATGTCCTGAAGTTTCCGATAGTATCAATTTGGAATACATACAACTTTTTGATCACTTTTTATTGCATTTTTTCTGGGAGACAGGGTAACTAAAAAAGTGTATTTCTGGCGTTCTTTATTTTTTTTTTCAGACTACGTTCACCGTGTGGGAAAAATAATGCACTACTTTGATAGCTTGGACTTTTACGGACGCGGCGATATCAAATACATATTTTTATTTTATGATTTAGATTTTTTAATAATGGATATGGCAAAAGGGGGGTGATTTAAACTTTTAGAACTTTTTTTGTTTTTAACAATTAAAAAAACTTTATTGATTATTTTTTTTACATTACTTTGAAGTCCCCCTGGGGGACTTTAACATGCGATGCTTTGATCGCTCCTGCAGTATGACGTAATGCTATAGCATTACGTCATACTGCTTTTTTACAGGCAGTCTTTCAAGCCACCCTGTGTGGATGGCTTGATAGGCAGTCTGCTAAGGCAGCCCTGGGGCCATTCATTAGGCCCCCGGCTGCCATGACACCTGCACGGCTCCCCGATCTCACCGCGGGGGGGCCGCGCGGGACCCCCGAACAGCGTTCAGGGGATTTAAATGCCGCTGTCAGAATTGACAGCGGCATTTAAAGGGTTAATAGCCGCGATCGGCCGAGCGCAGCTATTGCCCGCGGGTGTCAGCTGTAATAAACAGCTGATGCCCGCGCTGTATGGAGGGAGATAGCGCCGCTACCTCCCTCCATACACGTCCTGCAACAGCAGGATATAGTTTTACGATAGGGCCGTCACTAAGGGGTTAAGGGGAGAGAGCTGCACGTACTCACCGGGCTACTGCCAAATAAACAGCGTTCAGCGTTCTGGGCATTCCGATTGTTCACAGCATCTTCTCATCAGATGATCAGCAGGGGTCCTAAGCTTCTATTGAGGACTTATTCTGTATCATCAGTGTCACGACTGGGGTCCGGGCAGGTGGAAGTCCCTAATCCTACCAGCAACTCCTGTCCCTACCTACTTGACCCCCTAGGCTTAGACCCTAGGGAGACAACTGGGCGACAGTCCCTAAGCTCACTAGGAATAAGGGGCAGGAGTCAGACTTGCTGACAAATACACAAAAACAAACACAAAAGCAGGGTCAGGCAATCCGGGTAGGTAACAGGAGAGAACGCAGTACAAGGGGTCAAACGAAGTCTAAGTCAGGTCCAAAGCAAGCACGTTCAAAAAGGACCTCAATTCAAGGTAACGTGGGTGTAGCTGGAGACCAAACATACACTGGCAAGGTCAGAAGGAAACTGAACAGTTTAAATGCTGTCAGAACTCCCGCCCCAGCAGCTGATTGAGGTGGGGAGCCTGACAGCTGCAGGACCCAATCACAGGACGCTGGAAGAAACAGCCCCCGGCGCCTGCTAAAGACAGTCAGAGACAGAGCAAGCGTGTCCGAGTTTCATGGCAATAGGGTCGCGGTGTGGAATGGCACCTGCCGCGTCCCCAGCAACCCGGCTACCTAGGCGCCTGCCCCCTGAGCACGGGAGTGCGTGCCCGGAGCTGACGTCCAGGATTATGGCTGCCAGGGGAGGTCACAAAGATCTGTGCTCCCCTGCACCACAGCCTGTGTGATAAGACCGGCGGTGAGGGCACGGAGACACCGAGAGCCGTCGGTCATGACAATCAGTAGTTTTCACCTGGGAAACTTCTCTCAGGGTTTATGTATGGTTCCGACTTTTGTTTCAAAGTATCATAATTTCTAATTCTAAAAATAAGACTTAAAGGAGTCTGTCACCTCCCTAATGCTGCCCGGGCTGTAGTGAGCGCAGTATGACAGACACTGACATCAGTGTGTCATCTATACCAACCGCTGCAGGAGTTTTGTAATACTATGAATACAAAGGCTGACACAACTGACTTGGCTACACACTAGGATGTAATGACCTATCTGATACCATGATTTAGCAAATTAAATAGATATAAACATAGACAGGTTTATTGGTGCCCTCCATATAGTCTATAAATACTAAAATACACAATGGGTGTCCAATACATCCAGAGGAGTATATACACCCTGATACAAGGGGGTGCTGATAAGTATTAAGCCTTACCCAAAACAAAATTGAGCTAGGAAACTGTAAACTGCAGGGTGTACTTGTCTTTGTCTATATTTAATTATGCAAAAAATAAATTACCCATGACTTATCTTTTTTTTCCGCTCCAAAGTGAACATGGCAGCATCTCCAAAGACGTTCAGTGTGGAAGAGCATAGGACCATAATCAAGTTCCTGTTTCTCCAAGTGAAAGGTGCACAGCAGATCCACAATAAAATGTCACAAACTTTTGGTGGCAGTGGCCCTTCATATGCAACAGTTAAACATTGGGTTGTAAATTTTAAAACTGGCCATTTCGGTGTTGAAAGTGAGAAATCTAGTGGAAGGTCTGTCTCCGTCTCCATTCCGGCAAGTGTGAAAGCCATCCATGACCTGATCATGGAGGACCGCCGAGTATCAGCCAAAAGTATTGCTACATATCTGGAGATATCACGTGAGAGAGTTGGTGCCATTATCCACAACAACTTGGGAATGCGAAAGCTTACAGCCCAGTCGATCCCGAAACTTTTGACAACCGAACAAAAGAGGAGACGTGTGGAGACATCAGTTGCTGTTTTGGAGCATTTTGCTAGAAATGAGTCTGATTTCCTGAACAAACTGGTTCCTGGTTATGAGACAAAGTAACAGAAGTTCTGTGTGCAAAGGTCAGCCTAGAAGCAAATGGCACCCATTTTTGGGGATAAGAAAGGAGCTCTGCTCATGGACTACCTCTCAAAGGGTTCAACCATCAATGCAGCATATTACTGTTTGTTATTGACAAAACTGAGGCAAAATATTAAGGAAAATCTTCGAGGAAAGCTCTCCAAAGGTGTCATCCTGTTGCATGACAATGCCCTGTGACATACTGCAGGTGCCAGTATTGCAAAAATAACCTCCTTAGACTTTCAACAGATGCCCTATTCGCCCGACCTGGCTTCATCTCACTACCATCTGTTTCTTAATCTCAAAAAATGCCTAAAGGGACAATGGTTATAGAGTGTTTTGGAGGCAACTAATGCTGCAAATGAGTGGTTTGACCAGCAGTCGGAAGGATTCTATTTGCAGGGACTTAAAAAACTGCAGGAAAGATGTTGCAAGAGCTTTGACATCCTGGGGGAATATTAGAATAGTATGGCAGTTTCAGCTTCCTAGCTCAATTTTTTTTCTGGGTAAGGCTCAATACTTGGCACCCCCTTTTATGTACAATTACCTAAACATGTACTGTATATGAATAAGAGATGCATTAGTAAAGCAAAAAGATGCCCTTATACCATGGAAAGTGATTATTGCAGTGATCCTTATGAACAGTGCACTAATATACTGCAGTAAAATTCATAAGAACAACAATTGTGACACACAATGCATCAGAAAGACATCTTGGAGTATATAGTATAACATACCAATAGCACAATGATGTAGAGAGAGCAAATGAAGCACTATGCATATTACTAGCCAAATGTGGCTTGCACAAGGCTACCAGTCTGCATTGAGCACAAATGTTATATATCTCCTGTACATAATGTGTTATCACAGTAGCTGATTTACTGTATGGTCAGACATCGCAATGCATGGCTGCAGTCCACCATTTCCACAGCCAGCGTCTGCCTTCATAAAATGCAAAATCGCTGCACTGCAGCATCACTTAAATTGATTTTACAATATCAAGACTTCCCTATTAATTCAGGTATACATGCTAGTATCATAGGAGAGCTCATTGAAAATGATGGTCTGGAAGGCAAATCTATTAAATAGTAGAGATGAGTGAGCGTACTCGACCACGCCCCTTTTTCGCCCGAGCGCCGCGATTTTCGAGTACTTCCGTACTCTGGCAAAAAGATTCGGGGGGCGCCGTGGGTGAGTGGGGGTTGCAGCTGAGTGGGGGGGAGAGGGAGAGAGGGCTCCCCCCTGTTCCCCACTGCTACCCCCCGCTCCGCCACACCTCCCCCCGGCGCCCCCCGAATCTTTTCACCCGAGTACGGAAGTACTCGAAAACCGCGGTGCTCGATCGAGTAATTACTCGAAACAAGTAGGTTCGCTCATCTCTATTAAATAGTTTCTTTTCAAGTGTATTCTCGAACAAAAAGGAAATGTCACACGAGATGCAGGGGAATAAAACGAACCCCCACGCAAAATATTGCATGCCTAACACAGGAGGAATTGCTGAGCCGATTAAAGAGGATTAAAATCGACAAATCACCGGGCCATGGAATACACCCAAGGGTTCTAAGGGAACTTAGTGAAGTGATAGCTAAACCGCTATTTCTAATATTTATGGTTACTATCAAGACCAGGGTTGTACGATTGGCACATTGCCAATGTAGTTCCAATATACAAAAAGGGGTCCAGAAGAGAGCCTGAAAACTACAGGCTGGTAAGTCTCACTTCAATAACTGGAAAAATATTTGAGGGGTTTCTGAGAGACACCATCCTAGAATACCTCAAGGAGAACAACGGAATAACTGCTCACCAGCATGGGTTTATAAGGGGTCGATCATGTCAGACTAATCTGATCAACTTCTACGATGAAGTAAGCTCTAGGCTGGACCTGGGGGAGACTATTGATCTCGTATATCTGGATTTCTCTAAAGCATTTGACACCGTGACGCATAATAGGTTAATGAGGCAGCTCGGACTGGGTGAAAATGTGTGTATCTGGGTAAAAAACTGGCTCAGAGATGGAAAGCAGAGGGTGGTAATAAATGGATCGTACTCTGAATGGGCCACCTTTGCTAGTGGGGTGCCACAGGGTTCAGTATTGGGCCCCATTCTGTTCAATATATTTATCAACGATAGAGGGACTGCACACTAAAATATCAATATTTGCAGATGATACAAAATTATATAAGACAATTAATACAACGGAGGACAATGGACCTGGATAAGCTGTGGGCTTGGGCTGAAAAGTTGCAAATGAAGTTTAATGTTGACAAATGTAAGGTTATGCACATGGGTAGGAGAAACGGATCGCACCAATATACACTAAATGGGGTACTGCTGGGGGATAAGTGGAAAAAGACCGGGGAGTACTAGTTAATTGTAAATTTAGCTGGAGCAACCAATGCCAGTCAGCTGCTGCAAAAGCTAATAAGGTCTTGAGGTGCATTAAAAGAGGCATAGAAGCAAGGGACAAGAACATTATTCTTCCATTATATAAGGCACTTGTCAGGCCTCACATGGAATACGGTGTACATTTCTGGACACCAGTGCTCAGAAAAGATGTAGCAGGTGTAGCAGTGCTTGAGGGGGTCCAAAGAAGGGCGACTAAACTAATAAAGAGAATGATGGGACTGGAATACCCAGAGAGGCTATCAAAATTAGGATTATTCACCCTGCAAAAAAGACGGCTAAGGGGCGATCAAATAACTATGTATAAATACAATAGGGGACAATACAAGGATCTCTCCCATGATCTGTTTATACCCAGGACTGCGTCTGTAACAAGAGGGCATCCGCTACATCTAGAAGAAAGCAGGTTTCATCACCAACACAGAAGGCAGTCCTTTACTGTAAGAGCAGTGAGACTGTGGAACTCTTTGCCTGAGAACATGGTGGTGGCAAAACCATAGAGAAGTTTAAGAGGGGACTAGATGTCTTCCTAGAGCGCAACGATATCACAGGATATAGACATTAGGTGACCAGCGGGTTCTTAATTCGGATCTTAGTCAGGTAGGAACTATCAGAGGTTGATCAAGGGATTATTCTGACTGCCATTATGGAGTCAGGAAGGAACTTTTCCCCCGATGGGGCTAATTGGCTTCTGCCTCTTGGTTTTTTTTTTCCTTCCTCTGGATCAACAAGGAGGTTAAAAAGGGCTAAAGCAGATGGACATTGTATTCATTCAGCCTAACATACTATGTTACTATGTAAGTCCAGTTCTTGGCATCCCAATTTAAAAAAGCCACAGATAAACTGGAACAAGTTCAGAGTTACCCATACTGCTCGGCAACCAGTACCAGGTTCTCTCACAGGCGGGCCTGGTACTTGTTCCTGAGAAGAAGAAAGAGGTACAGCAATAAATGACCCCACCCAAAAAAAACTGTGTAGTAGGCACACAGAGTCCTCTTGAATGGAGAAAAAGTGCTGTTGTGAAGAACAAAAGGAGAGTGGTAGTTGTGGAGTATTCCCTATTGAGAGGAACAGAGGCCGCTGTCTACAGACCTGCCACGTCACGAGAGGTGTGCTGTCTTCCAGGTGCACAAATCAAAAATGTGTCTGATTAGGCTGTCAAGACTCTTCAGTTCTACAGAACACCACCCTTTCCTACTACTACATGTAGTGACAAATTGCATTGCAAAAAAGGACCTTGCAACTATCTGCAGAGACTTTGAAGACCTCTCAAAGAAGGTGAAGGTACTAGGAGCACAGGTAGTCTTCTCATCCATCCTCCCAGTGGATGGCCATGGAATAAGGAGATGGAACAGGATTCTAGAGATGAACTACTGTCTACGTCAATGGTGCTGTCAGCAAAGATTTGGATTTCTAGACCATAGAGTGAATTACCTACATGATGGACTGCTTGTACCTTACAAAAACAGGTAAGCATGTATTTGGTGGGCGCCTAACTTCACTCATTAGGAGAGCTTTAAACTAAAAGAATATGGAAAGGGAAGTGAAAGGCCAGGTAAAAATATACAGCTAATTAATACATTTGAGAACCTTGCTATTAGTAGTGGAAAGAAAGATAAAAAATTCTGAAGTAAAGTATAGGAGCAAGAGACACCGATCACAAACCAAAATGTTTTTACAGAAATGCACACAGCATGGGAAACGAACAAGGAGAATTGGAGCTCCTAATAGAGGAAGAGAAATATGATGTCATAGGCATCACAGAAACTTGGTGGAATGATACACATGATTGGAATACAAGGCTTAAAGGATACAACTTATTTATAAGAAACAGACCCAAAAAAAGGGGAAGAAGTATTGCGTTATGTTAAGAAAACCAGAAATTCAAGCTTCAGAGCAGGGGAGTTCTGTAGAAACTGGGTAACAATACAAGGAGAGAACAACAGAAAGGACACTATTGTAGGCATTTACTGTAGGCCGCCCTGACGAGCACAATATATTGATGAACTCTTTCTACATTAGATGGCCAATCTCTCAAAAAAGAATGATCTAGTGATTATGTAAGATTTTAACTACCTAGACATTTGTTGTGAATCTTTCTCAGGTAAAAGTAGTGGATCCAACAAATTCTTATCACTCTTGCTGACAACTTTATCTTCCAAAAGGTACATCATCATCAGATCTTCCCTGTGCTATTGGAATAAAAGAATGGCTATCTATGAGCAGAGAGATTGTAAGGGAGCACTTAGCTAACTTAAATGAATTGAAGTGTCAAGGTCCAGATGACTTACTTCCTAGGACACTAAAGGAAGCAGCAGAGGTAATTGCTGAACCACTTGCCATATTCTTTCGAAATTCCTGGAGAACAGGAAAAGTTCCAGAAGATTGGAAAAGGGCAAATGTTGTCCCTATCTTCAAAAAAGGGAGGAAGTGGATTCAGGAAACTACATGCCTGTGAGCCTGACTTCTGTACCGGGCATGTGTGCAAGTACTTGGATAAAAATGGAGTAATTAACCAGGGCTAGCATGGGCTTATAACAAACAAGTCATGCCAGACAAATCTAATTTACTTCTATGACAAAATCACCGTCTGAGTTCATCAGGGAAATGCAGGGGGTATGGTCTATCTTGACTTCAGTAAAGCATTTGACAAAGTATCTCGTACCATACTTATTAAAAAAAAGACTAAAAATGGGATTGACAAGGCAACTGTTAGGTGGATTCACAACTGTCTGAGTGATCGTACTCAAAGAGTAGTCATAAATGGCTGCACATCCAAGTGGCAGAATCTATCAAGTGGGGAACCACAAGGATCTGTCCTAGGCGCAGTGGTGGTCAACATTTTTAATACATGATCTGGAGGAGAGAATTGATGGAAAACTGATCACGTTTGCTGACGACAGAAAGCTAGGAGGGGTAGCCAACACTAGGCGGCATATTCAAAAATCTAGAAAAGCTTGAACAGTGGGCAGAGACTAACTAAATGGTATTTAACAAGAAGAAATGCAAAGTCCTACATATGGGCAAGAAAAATGAAAAAAGCACATACAGAATGGGAGGAATTGGGCTAAGCAGCAGCACATGTGAAAAAGACTTGGGTATACTAATAGATCATAGACTGAACACGAGTCAACAGTGTGATGCAGCAGCCAAAAAGGCAAACACAATTCTAGGATGTATTAAGAGCAGCATAGAGTCTAGATCACATGAAGTAATTATCCACCTCTACTCTTCCCACTTTAAAAAAGACATAGACAAACCAGAGCAAGTTCAGAGAAAAGTTACCAAGATGGTGAGCGGTCTGCAAATCATTTCCTGTAAGGAACAGTTAAAGGATCTGGGTATGTTTAGCTTGCAAAAAAGAAGGCTGAGAGGAGACTTAATAGCTGTCTACAAATATTTGAAGGGCTGTCATAGTGCAGAGGGATCAGCCCTATTCTCATTTGCACAAGGAAAGACTAAAAGCAATGGGATGAAACTGAAAAGGAGGAGACACAAATTAGATATTAGAAAAAAAGCTTTGACAGTGAGGGTGATCAATGAGTGGAACAGGTTACCACGGGAGGTGGTGAGTTCTCCTTCAATGGAAGTGTTCAAACAAAGGCTGGACAAATATCTGTCTGGGATGATGTAGTAAATCCTGAACTTGTTGGACCAGATGTTCCTGGAGATCCCTTCCAACACTACCATTTTATGATTCTATGAGTGGTCTGTAAATAATGCCCTATGAGGAACGATTAAAGCATCTTGAAATGTTTAGCTTGCAAAGAAGGCTGAGAGGAGACTTAATAGCCATATACGAACATCTGAAGAGCTTTTACAGTGCAGAGGCATCAGCCCTATTCTCCTCTGCACAAGGAAAGACTAGAAGCAATGGGATGTAACTGAAAGGGAAGGGAGACAGATTAGATATTAGACCAGTGTTTCCCAACCTTTTCAGCCTCGGGCGCCCCTGGGAAAAAATGTTTTTGGCGCGGCACCCCTACCAAAGAGGGTGTGGTTAGGGGGGCGCTATGGTGTGGGGGCGTGTCTAGGGTGTGGCTTATTACATGATTTTTACCTCCATCATTCTAAAAAGGACATGGCTGTTTAAAAACACAGGTAAGAGCGCTGGATGGGCTATTCATATACATTATATTTAAAATTAACATGTTGTGGAATTAAATTCCGCATTACGTCAGCCTCCACGCGGGTTTTGTGGAGACGGTTTCCACACTGTTTGGATGATTTTCAAAATCTCATCCACTTTGCTGCTACAGCTACTATAAATTCCACAACTTAGGGCCCATTCAGACACAACGATTATCGTTCAAAATTCTCTCAATAGCCCATCTTTTGAGCGATAATCGTTGTGTGTAACTGCACTGACATTGTGCAGTTTTTGGTCTCCCATCGCTCATCGTCCTCTTTCAGCATGTTGAAAAACGATGAGCCTTATCAGGGATTCACAGCGGGATACAGCTATTGTTTCAGCTGTATCCCACTCCCTGATGACAGTCTGGGTATGAAGAACAGAGCGGTCCAGCTGCGTTCTCCATACCCGTCACGGAGCGCTCGGCTGTATAACAGCGGAGTGCTCCGTGCAGAAAACATCTGGATGCAGAAGACAAGCGTTGACACCCCGCTTGTCTTCTGCATCCTCCGCTCCGAGCGCTCGGTTGTATGACAGCCGGGCGCTCTCAGCGGGAAACAGCTGGATGCAGAAGACAAGCTGGGACACCCCACTTATATTCTGCATCCTCCGCTTGGAGCGCTCGGCTGTATGACAGCCGGGCGCTCCCAGCATGGGACACTCCGCTTGTCTTTTGCATCCTCCGCTACGAGTGCTCTGCTGTATAACAGCCGGGCACTCGGAACGGGGAACAGATGAATGCAGAAGACAAGCGGGGACACCCCACTTGTCTTCTACATCCTCTGCTGGCAGTGCAAGGTGATCACTCATCTAAATCACTGAGGCAGAGGGAACTTGGTAATTGAGTCCTAGTCACAGAAAGTCCCTAAAATCAACTTTTATTATTGATATCCTTAAAAAAACATTGGGCTTTAAAGGGGTTGTCCCGCAACAGCAAGTGGGGTTAAACACTTCTGTATGGCCATATTAATGCACTTTGTAATATACATCGTGCATTAAATATTGGCCATACAGAAGTTATATACTTACCCCCTCCCGGTGCTGGCGTTCCCGTCTCCATGGCGACGACCAAACTTCTCCTCTGGTCGCACGAACAGTTGCGCTTGCTCACTGAAGATTCCTCTTCTGGATGGTCCGGGCTCACGAGCTGCGTCCTGGCTCCTCCCTCTTCTCCACATCATCGCGTAGCTCCGCCCCCGTCATGTGGTGCCGATCAGCCAATGAGGTGGCTGTAATCGGCAGTGGCGCTCAGACTGGAGAAGAACATCCACGGTGCACCGTGGGAGAAGACCAGCGGTGCACCTTGGGAAATGACGGCAGCCATCTTGGAAGAAGAATTTTATAACTTCATAAAACTGCTTCATGGTGAGTAGAAACGCTCTATACTAACGATTTACATGGGTAGTTTGTGATGTTTGCTGAACATGGGGGACTGAGCTGTGAAAAAATTTTCATTTTGGCCGCGGGACAACCCCTTTAAGACTGACAATAAGAAAAACAGACAGTGATTTAAAGAAGACAAGACACCAGCACTAGTATCCGTGATTGGGGAATTCTGACAACCGGTCCTAGACGTCAGACACCGTTTCTATTTCTGTAATACTTAGATCAGAAGAACCCATAAGTAGAACAAGAGAAAGAAAAGGTAGTAGGCTTCAGTGATATTTATGCTCGGCCCAAAGTATACAGCATGTGTCTTTTTTGGGGGATGAGCCGGCTATGGTGAAGCATAAATAAGCAGTCCTAGCACCTTATTTATTGGGTGCAGGACTTCTAACCTAATAGCCCCTAAGTAGAGAACAATTAATACTCGTATCTGGAAGTCTTAGTGGGCAACCCCATAATTCTGGGGGGTCCACTAATTTCTGTATATACTGGTTCACATACAATTCTGGTTTTATAAGATGTCATTTATGTGGTTTCTTCACATTTAATAAAGTGTAACTTGAATGGTTCGATGCATTTCGGTTGGACACACAACTTCTTCAGGAACCGGTTAGTCAAAGGTATGAAGGTATTATTAGGGGCTTGATGGGCTCCCTATAAAATTTCAGATGCCAATTTATGAAATTAAGCTGACTTCCAATGAAAATATATACTACCAAGCATTAAGATGGTATGCTTGGTCAATATAGATTCAGGGCTGTAATCGAGATAAAGGATGATCACTTTAGGGATGAATTATTAATCCAGGGGGCCAAAAGGTAGTCCCCCAAAAAGTGATTGTATCTTAGGTCAGTAGCCTGCTCCCGATCTCTCAGAAGTTTTTTGAGAGGGGGCAAGTTCGCTATAGCTTAGCCTCGGCTATAATAGCATGGCCTCCAGCGCTGATGGTGGAGTGGCGGCCACCACTCCACCATCAGGGTTAGTGGCCATGCTATTTTCTCTTTTTGATTTTTTTTTTTTAGCCTAATGGGGTATTGTCCCCTGTCTCTATCACCGCTTGCACTTTAGAGAAACTATCAATCTGGTCATTATCGACCACTAGGGATTTAGCTAGCACGTTCCTGAGCATTTATAGATCAAGGCCAGGATTACTGTTACAAGCCGAGGCTAAGCTATAGTGAACTTGCCCCCGCTCAAAAAACTTGGGCTATTAGGTTATAAGTCATGCACCCAATAAATAAGGTGCTAGGACTGCTTATTTATGCTTCACCATAGCCGGTCATCCCCCAAAAAAGACACATGCTGTATACTTTGGGCCGAGCATAAATATCACTGAAGCTAACTAAAATGGTTCGTACTCTGATTCGGCCACCTTTGCTAGTGGGGTGCCACAGGGTTCATTATTAGGCCCCATTCTGTTGAATATATTTATCAACGACTGCACAGTAAAATATCAATATTTGCAGATGACACAAAATTATACAATACTAGCTGATATACCCGGCTTCGCCCGAGTAAATTTTTATCTGGTGTTCACACGGAAAATCTTATGAAGTCGTGGTTACTTTAGAGATACCGGAAAAACATATGTTCACCATTTTGCATAGTTCTCTGGTTACCCAGGAAACACCACAGGGAGGTAACCATGCGACGTTTCCTTTATATAAAATGACATCAGAAAGTGAGAGAATTAGATTTCGTGCGTAAAATGTGGACGCTAATTCTTTTGCGCTTAGAATTGAACAATCGGGGTGGGACCCATTAACTTTTCCTATTTATGACATAATCAATGCTCGTGCCAAATTTCACATTTCTATGACATCGGAAAGTGAGAAAATTACATTCCGTACGTAAAATTTAGATGCTAATTCTTTTGTGCATAGAATTGAATAATCGAGTCAAGACCCATTAACTTGTCCTATTTACGACATAATCAATGCCCGTTCCAAATTTCACGTTTCTATGACACCGGAAAGTGAGAAAATTACATTCCGTACGTAAAATTTGGACGCTAGTTCTTTTGCGCTAGAATTGAATAATCGCGTTGGGACCCATTAACTTTTCCTACTTATGACATAATCAATGCTCGTGCCAAATTTCACGTTTCTATGACATTGCGAAGTGAGTAAATTACATTCCGTGTGTAAAATTTTGACGTTAATTCTTTTGCGCATAGAATAAAATAATCGAGTTGGGACCCATTAGCTTTTCTTGTTTATGACATAATCAATGCTTATGCCAAATTTCACGTTTCTATGACACCGGAAAGTGAGAAAATTACATTACGTACATAAAATTTGGACGCCAATTCTTTTGCGCATAGAATTGAATAATCGAGTTGGGACCCATTAGCTTTTCGTATTTGTCATAATCAATGCTCCTGCCAAATTTCGAGTTTCTATGACACCGGGAAGTGAGAGATTTAGATTATGTACGTTAAATTTCGACGCCAATTCTTTTGCGCTAGAATTGAATAATCGAGTTGGGGCCCAATTACTTTTCCTATTTTGGAGATAATCTATGCTTGTGCCAAAATTCATGTTTCTACGACATCGGGAAGTTGGAGAACTTTTGGCGAGTCAGTCAGTGAGGGCTTTCATCTTTATATATATATATATATACTAGCTGATATACCCGGCTTCGCCCGAGTTAATTTGGTACTGGTGTTTATCTGGTGTTCACACAAAAAATCTTATGAAGTCGTGGTTACTTTAGAGATACTGAGGAAAAACATATGTTCACCATTTTGCATAGTTCTCTGAGTTATCCAGGAAACACCACGTAGAGGTAACCATGCGACGTTTCCTTCATAAAAAAATGACATCAGGAAGTGAGAGAATTAGATTACGTACATAAAATTTGGACACTAATTCTTTTGCGCTTAGAATTGAATAATCGAGTTGGGACCCATTAACTTTTTATATTTATGACACAATTAGGGATGAGCGAACGTGTCCGTTACGGACACATCCGCACCCGGACACCGGCTTTGCCGAACACTGCAGTGTTAGCGCGTAAGTGTCCGGGTGCCGCCGGGGGGCGGGGAGATGCGCGGCGGCGCGGGCGGCAGTAGCGGGGAACAGGGGGGAGCCCTCTCTCTCTCCCTCTCCCCCCCACTCCCCGCCGCACCCCCCCGCGCTGCCACGGCGGCCCCCGAACTTTTTCGCCCGAACACTGAAGTGTTCGCAAAGTTCGGTGTTCGGGCGAAAAAGGGGCGGAGCCGAACGTGTTCGCTCATCTCTAGACACAATCAATGCTTGTGCCAAATTTCATGTTTCTATGACATTGGGAAGTGAGAGATTTAGATTATGTACGTAAAATTTGGACGCTAATTCTTTTGCGCATAGAATTGAATAATGGAGTTGGGACCCATTAGCTTTTCCTATTTATGAAATAATCAATGCTCGTACCAAATTTCCCATTTCTATGACACCGGAAAGTGAAAAAATTACATTCCGCACATAAAATTTCGATGCCAATTCTTTTGCGCTAGAATTGAATAATCGAGTTGGGACCTATGAACTTTTCCTATTTTTGACATAATCCTTGCTCGTGCCAAATTTCACATTTCTATGACACCGGAAAGGGAGAAAATTACACTCCGCACGTAAAATTTGGACGCTAATTCTTTTGCGCATAGAATTGAATAATCGAGTTGGGACCCATTAGCTTTTCCTATTTATGACATAATCAATGCTCGTGCCAAATTTCACGTTTCTATGACACCGGAAAGTGAGAAAATTACATTCCGCACGTAAAATTTGGACGCTAATTCTTTTGCGCATAGAATTGAATAATCGAGTTGGGACCCATTAGCTTTTCCTATTTATGACATAATCAATGCTCGTGCCAAATTTCACGTTTCTATGACACCGGAAAGTGCAAAATTTACATTCCGTACATAAAATTTGGACGCTAATTCTTTTGCGCTAGAATTGAATAATTGAGTTGGGACCCATTAGCTTTTCCTATTTATGACATAATCAATGCTCGTGCCAAATTTCACGTTTCTATGACACCGGAAAGTGAAAAAATTACATTCCGTACGTAAAATTTGGACGCTAATTCTTTTGCGCATAGAATTGAATAATCGAGTTGGGACCCATTAGCTTTTCCTATTTATGACATAATCAATGCTCGTGCCAAATTTCCCGTTTCTATGACACCGGAAAGTGAAAAAATTACACTCCGCACGTAAAATTTGGACGCTAATTCTTTTGCACATAGAATTGAATAATGGAGTTGGGACCCATTAGCTTTTGCTAATTATGACATAATCAATGCTCGTGCCAAATTTCCTGTTTCTATGACATCGGAAAGGGAAAAAATTACATTCTGCATGTAAAATTTGGATGCTAATTCTTTTGTGCATAGAATTGAATAATCGAGTTGGGACCCATTAGCTTTTCCTATTTATTGCATAATCAATGCTCGTGCCAAATTTCCCGTTTCTATGACACCGGAAAGTGAGAAAATTAGATTCCGTACGTAAAATTTGGACGCTAATTCTTTTGTGCTAGAATTGAATAATGGAGTTTTGACCTATTAACTTTTCCTATTTATGACATAATCAATGCTCGTGCCAAATTTCCAGTTTCTATGACACCGGAAAGTGAGAAACTTACATTCCGTACGTAAAATTTGGACGCTAATTCTTTTGCGCATAGAATTGAATAATGGAGTTGGGACCCATTAGCTTTTACTATTTGACATAATCAATGCTCGTGCCAAATTTCCTGTTTCTATGACACTGGAAAGTGAAGAAATTACATTCCGCACGTAAAATTTCGACGCCAATTCTTTTGCACTAAAATTGAATTATCAAGTTGGGACCTATTAACTTTTCCTATTTATGACATAATCAATGCTCGTGCCAAATTTCATGTTTCTATGACACCAGGAAGTGAGAAAATTAGATTCCGTACGTAAAATTTGGACGCTAATTCTTTTGCGCATAGAATTGAATAATGGAGTTGGGACCCATTAGCGTTTCCTATTTATGACATAATCAATGCTCGTGCCAAATTTCCCGTTTCTATGACATTGGGAAGTGAGTGATTTAGATTATGTACGTTAAATTTCGACGCCAATTCTTTTGCGCTAGAATTGAATAATCGAGTTGGGACCCAATTTATTTTCCTATTTTGGAGATAATCTATGCTTGCGCCAAATTTCATGTTTCTACGACATTGGGAAGTTGGAGAACTTTTGGCGAGTCAGTGAGGGAGTCAGTGAGGGAGTCAGTGAGGGAGTCAGTGAGGGAGTCAGTGAGGGAGTCAGTGAGGGAGTCAGTGAGGGAGTCAGTGAGGGAGTCAGTGAGGGAGTCAGTGAGGGAGTCAGTGAGGGAGGGAGTGAGTCAGTCAGTGAGGGAGTGAGTCAGTCAGTCAGTCAGTGAGGGAGTGAGTCAGTCAGTCAGTGAGTCAGTCAGTCAGTGAGTCAGTCAGTCAGTGAGTCAGTCAGTCAGTGAGTCAGTCAGTGAGTCAGTGAGTCAGTCAGTCAGTCAGTCAGTCAGTCAGTCAGTCAGTCAGTCAGTCAGTCAGTCAGTCAGTCAGTCAGTCAGTCAGTCAGTCAGTCAGTGAGTCAGTCAGTCAGTCAGTCAGTCAGTCAGTCAGTCAGTGAGTCAGTCAGTGAGTCAGTCAGTCAGTCAGTCAGTCAGTCAGTCAGTCAGTCAGTCAGTCAGTCAGTCAGTCAGTGAGTCAGTCAGTCAGTCAGTCAGTCAGTCAGTCAGTCAGTCAGTCAGTCAGTCAGTCAGTCAGTCAGTCAGTCAGTCAGTCAGTCAGTCAGTCAGTCAGTCAGTCAGTCAGTCAGTCAGTCAGTCAGTCAGTCAGTCAGTCAGTCAGTCAGTCAGTCAGTCAGTCAGTCAGTCAGTGAGTCAGTCAGTGAGTCAGTCAGTCAGGGCTTTCAGCTTTATATATATATATATATATATATATATATATAATAGATAATGCAACGGAGGACAATGTACGGCTACAAACGGACCTAGATAAGCTCGGGGCTTGGGCAGAAAAATGGCAAATGAAGTTCAATGTTGAAAAATGTAAGGTTATGTACATGGGCATGCGGAAAACGGATGTCACCAATATACACTAAATGGGGCACTGCTAGGGAAAAGTGATATGGAAAAAGACCTGGGGGTACTAGTGGATTATGGACTAAACTGGAGTAACCAATACCACTCAGCTGCTGCAAAGGCTAATAAGGTCTTGGGGTGCATTAAAAGAGGTATAGGGGCGAAGGACGAGAACATTATCCTTCCATTATATAAGGCACTAGTCAGGCCCCACATGGAATACTGCGCACAGTTCTGGTCACCAGTGCTCAGGAAAGATGTTACAGCACTGGAGGGGGTTCAAAGAACAGCAACTAAACTAATACATAGAATGCAGGGACTGGAATACCCAGAGAGGCTATCCGAATTGGGATTATTTACTCTAGAAAAAAGACGGCTAAGGGGTGATCAAATAACCATGTATAAATGCATTAGGGGACAATACAAGGATCTCTCCCATGATCTGTTTATACCCAGGACTGCGACGGTAACAAGAGGGCATCCGCTACGTTTAGAGGAAAGCAGGTTTCATCACCAACATAGAAAGGGGTTCTTTACTGAAAGAGCAGTGAGACTGTGGAACTCTCTGCCTGAGGATGTGGTGATTGCAAAATCCATAGAGGAATTTAAAAGGGGACTTGATGTCTTTCTGGAGCGGAAGGATATTATCTATATATATAAAATTGAATGTATGTCTGTCTGCGTGCGTGTCTGCGTGTCTGCGTGTCTGTTTGTCCTTTATGCGCTACTACACCATTCATCCGATCGCCATGAAACTTTGGGAAGTTGTTAAGTACACTCCTGGGAAGATTATAGGCATAGTACAAATATCCTACGATAAATGGCGCGCGAGCGTCGTCGAAAGTTACGCCCCCCCCCACGTAGATCGAATAAGTAAGCCACCTGCTATTGTGATGTCATCACTGATGTCATCAACATCGGACGCCCTTGAACATGCCCCAACATGTTCTATAAAGCTGCACTGTGATGTCATTAAGGCTCTATTATGACACGTACAGCTTGGAACCACTAGAGCACGCCAGCCAATTACCATTGGAGTTGGAAGTGGGTAAACAAGTACTAGGATATCTTCCTAAGAAGCCACAGCAGCCGGATAAATTGTATGTTCCACCCAACGGCTATTTTATTCAGCCCGCAAGGGGGAAGCAGCGGCCTACAAAATCTAATTCTCTCATTTCCTGATGTCATAGATAGATAGATAAATAGATAGACTGTATGCAATAACCCTGATAGATAGATAGATAGATAGACTGTATGCAATAACCCTGATAGATAGATAGATAGATAGATAGATAGATAGACTGTATGCAATGACACGTACAGCTTGAAACCATAAATACTAGAGCACGCCAGCCATTTACAGTCAGTCTCCATTGGAGTTGGAAGTGGGCAAACATGTACTAGGCCAGTGATGGCGAACCTTTTAGGGACCGAGTGCCCAAACTACAACCCAAAACCCACTTATGTATCGCACCAACACGTCAGGGGGCGGGGCTTATCACAACGTATGATTTTACCCCCGTCGTTCTAAAAAGGACAAGGCTGTTTCAGAATAGACCGGGTGCAGATTCTGACTGCTTTTTGGACGCGGAAATACTGCAGAATGTCCTCAGCGGAGATTTCTTTGGAAAATTCTGCAGCATTTCCGCATCTAAAAAGCAGTCAAAATCTGCACCCGGTCTATTCTGAAAGAGCCCTGCCCATTTCTGCCACATGTACACATACCCCAGCGGTAATAGTGACACCTTCACCCCAGCGATAATAGTGACATCCCACAGCAGTAATAATAGTGACACTCCCCCCATTAGTAATAAGAGTGACATACCCCAGCGGTCCCCCCCCCCCCAGCGGTTCCCCCAGCAGTCATAATACCCCCCCCCAGTGGTCCACCAGCAGTCACAATGCCACCCCCAGCTGTCCGCCAGCAATAATAATGCCCCCCTCCCCCCAAGTGGTTCCCCCAGCAGTCATAATGGCTCCCCCCCAGCGGTTCTCCTGGCAGTCATCATGCCCCTCTTCCCCCACAGAGATTTTCTTGGCAGTCACCATGCCCCCCCTCCCCCCAACGATTCTCCCAGCAGTCATGCCTCCGCTCCCCCGCCAGCGATTCTCCCAGCAGTCAGAATGTCTCCCACCCCCCCCCCCCCCAGCGATTCTCCCAGCAGTCAGAATGTCTCCCATCCCCCCCCAGTGATTCTCCCAGCAGTCAGAATGTCTCCGATCCCCCCCCAGCGATTCTCCCAGCAGTCAGAATGTCTCCCATCCCCCCCCAGCAATTCTCCCAGCAGTAAGAATGTCTCCCCCTCCCCCCCCAGCAATTCTCCCAGCAGTAAGAATGTCTCCCCCTCCCCCCCCAGCAATTCTCCCAGCAGTAAGAATGTCTCCCCCCCTCCCCCAGCGATTCTCACACAACGGCTATTTTATTCAGCCTGCAAGGGGGAAGCAGCGGCCTACAAAACCTCAGTGGTCACTGCTGCCGTCATCTAGATATATAAAAACGAAGTATGTATGTATGTCTGTCTTCGCAGCAACGCGCGACGGGTACGCTAGTAGGTTATAAATCTTAGGTTAATTGTTAATCCGGGTATACAGGTAGGTAGGAACTATTAGGGGTTCATCCAGGGAATAGTCTGATTGCCATTATGGAGTCGGGAAGGAATTTTTTCCCCAAAAGGGCTAATTGGCTCTTGGGGTTTTTGCCTTCCTCTGGATCAACAACACAGGAGGATAAACAGGCTGGACTAGATGGACATTGTCTTCATTCGGCCTTATGAACTATATTACTATGTTCTCTTGTTCTATTTATGGGTACTTCTGATCTAAGTATTACAGAAATAGAAACTGTTTCTGACATCTAGGACCAGTTGTCAGAATTCCCCAATCACTGATACTAGTCGTGGTCTCTTGTCTTCTTTAAATCACTGTCTTTTTCTTATTGTCCGTCTTAAAGCCCAATGTTTTTTAAGGATATTAATAATAAAAGTTGATTTTAGGGACTTTCTGTGACTAGTGATCGCTCATCTTGAGCGATCATCTTGCACTGTAAATGACACAACGATGATCGCTCAAAAGCCGCTTGAGCGTCATCTTTTGAGCGATTATCGTTGTGTCTAATGGGCCCTGTGTAGTAATACTGTTACACCCCCCCCCCCATATTGGTGGCCCCAGGAGTAATAGCGATCCCCTATATCAGTGGCCCCAGTAGTAATTGCGATCACCTATATCGGTGGCCCCACTATTAATAGTGACCCCTTATATTCGCTGGCCCCACTAGTAATAGCAACCCCCTATATCACTGGCCCCGCTAGTAATAGCGATCCCCTATATCATTGGCCCCAGTAGTAATAGCGACCCCCCTGTATCGGTGGCCCCAGTATTAATTGCGACCCCCGGTAGTAATAGCGACCGATATTGCGGCCCTGGTAGTAATAGAGACCAATATTGCGACCCCTGAAGTAATAGCGACCGATATTGCGGCCCCGGTAGTAATAGCGACCGATATTGCGGCCCCGGTAGTAATAGCGACCGATATTGCGGCCCCGGTAGTAATAGCGACCGATATTGCGGCCCCGGTAGTAATAGCGACCGATATTGCGGCCCCGGTAGTAATAGCGACCGATATTGCGGCCCCGGTAGTAATAGCGACCGATATTGCGGCCCCGGTAGTAATAGCGACCGATATTGCGGCCCCGGTAGTAATAGCGACCGATATTGCGGCCCCGGTAGTAATAGCGACCGATATTGCGGCCCCGGTAGTAATAGCGACCGATATTGCGGCCCCGGTAGTAATAGCGACCGATATTGCGGCCCCGGTAGTAATAGCGACCGATATTGCGGCCCCGGTAGTAATAGCGACCGATATTGCGGCCCCGGTAGTAATAGCGACCGATATTGCGGCCCCGGTAGTAATATCGACCGATATTGCGGCCCCGGTAGTAATAGCGACCGATATTGCGGCTCCGGTAGTAATAGCGACTGATATTGCTTCCCCGGTAGTAATAGCGACCGATATTGCTTCCCCGGTAGTAATAGCGACCGATATTGCTTCCCCGGTAGTAATAGCGACCGATATTGCTTCCCCGGTAGTAATAGCGACCGATATTGCTTCCCCGGTAGTAATAGCGACCGATATTGCTTCCCCGGTAGTAATAGCGACCGATATTGCTTCCCCGATAATAATAGCGACCGATACTGCGGCCCCGGTAGTAATAGCGACCGATATTGCGGCCCCGGTAGTAACCTCCCCCCCAACCCATGTACTTACCCCCTCCTGGTACTGGTATCTTGACGCCGCGGGGAAGCTAGCCGTGATGCAGGGCAAAGGAGAAGAGTGATGACCGCGGCGGCAGGGGGGACAGGAGCACAATATGGGAGACCACATGGAACTTCACCGTGCTGTAAGCGGGGCCGGCTGTACCGGATGCAGGGGGACATGGAAGGCTAAGACCTGTGTCAGAGTCCTGCCAGCAGCAGCATCAGCGTCGGTGGCAGCAGCGGACCCAGGTACAAGGAGAGCGAATGGCGCCAATGAGAGTCCGGCGGGTGGTGCCAAAGAGCCAATCAACACCTAGGGGTGTGACACGGCCGTCTTTCTATCTAAGCCCTGTCACACCCCTACCTTCCATGATTTCCAGACAGAGAGCCGCGGCACCCTGGTTGGGAACCACTGTATTAGACACTGAGGGTGATCAATGAGTGGAACAGGTTGCCTCCGGTGGTAGTGAGTTCTTCAGAGGCTGGACAGACTTCTGTCTGGGATGACTTAGTGATCAGGGGTTGGACCCGATGACCCTGGAGGGTCCCTCCCAATTCTATGATTGTAGTGAAATAGCATAGGATGATTTAATTTGCATTCTTACTATATTTGTGGCAGTATTGGTTTCAATTTCCTCATATATATATTCAAAATAGTTTATGATAAAGATCCTTTTGATCATATCTATATGCATTGTATATACCATAGCATGGTTAGATGGCAACAATACATAATAACATAGTATGTAAGACTGAAGATAGACCTATGTCCATACTTGCCCTAAGGCTCATGGTAGTTCTTCTGATGCCACGGTCACTCTCCAATACATAGATAACACATTCAACAGAACATTTTAAAAAGCCATTAAATGCAAATTCCTCTCTAGTAGTAATGCTTTGAATCACTGAAACTTTGTTAATACAACATTTACAACAAGGTAATCTGCATCTATAACTCTCTGTAATTAAAGGGGTTTCCAGTTATCGGACAAGCCCTCTGCAGCCGCTGGAATCTAGTGCTGTGTCCTCGCTGTAGTCGCAGTGACTGTTATGACAGATGTCAGGAAATTGGGTGCCTCTTGCACCACACATCACGTTCTTGAACTCTTGGCATCATGGCGCTCAGGACATGAGTGCCAATGCAAGGAGAACGAGCGGTAACTCTGCAGCCTCTGATTGCCTGCAGCGGTCACCTGATTTCCTGTAACATTATCTGTCACAATAGACACCTGGACTATAGTGGGGTTTCAGCGCTGGATCCCGGCAGCTGTGGAGGGGTAAGTGTAATGTAGGTACTGTTATTGAAATGGGCTTGTTTGGTAACAACAAGACAATATCTCTCATTTTCCTTGGCTTTTCTGTGAGGGAATGAGTCTAAGGGCTCACTCATATGGGTGTAAGGGGTGTATTTTTCACGTGTGTAATATGTAGTATTAAAAGCCTGTTGATTTATACTGGGCCACTCATACATGCTTTTTTTAACGCTCTGTTCACGTTCTATTTTGGTGCTTAAGCCCATTATAGGCAATGAAGGTTTAAAATATGCGTATTACATGTGTATTCAATTGTGCACTACTTTATTATGGATGTGAAAAATACGCGTGTAATATGCAGCCCCTGTACACCCATGTGAGTTCTAAGTTCATTTGATAATGCTCGCAATCTGCTCTGTGCTAAAACTTAATTGCCTTTGCTCTTCTAAATGTCATCCTTGGCCATCTGGGAAGTTGATACGGATCATTTAATAAAATTAACCAATACTCCTCATCAAAAAAATGTTTTTCTTAAGAATATAATCAGTGAATGCAGTCAAACCACTGTACCAGAAAGGAGAAGCTAAAATGTAACCACTTATTAGTATTAAATAAAAAAGAACAGATACAAGTAGCTGCATTTAACTACAATACACCAAACCTATAGATACACGGGGTTAGTGTGATCAGATTTAACCACAGGTCATGGACGGTATAGTGTATTAATTAATCTAAAGAACTGTTCGAAATAATTAGTGGTGTTTTCACTCACAAATTGTGATGTTTCTCACAGAACCAACAGAACACAATTATTGGTCAGTTAGTCAAATGAGACGTACAGCTCCAGTGATACACAAATAGTCATGAATGTGACTTATTAGCCCATAAGCCAAATATTTATAGTTGAGGTGCCTGTTGCTGTGAAAAATAGAAGTGCTCCGCTAGCGCTTTGTTTAGCTTTAACCCTAAGGGCTAATGCCCACGGACCAATTTCTGACGCGTTTCACATGGTGGAAATTCGCAGCGTTATCCCGCAGCTGCCGGTATTAGGTTCTATTGAACTTAATAGCTTTCTTCCTTTCAATGTTCACGCTGCAGAGTTCTAATTGCATTTTCTAATTGCCACGGAAAGATACGCGGCCGGCTTCCATTGTATTCAATGGAAGCAGTTTGTCATGCGATACTTTCACTGTGAGCACAGCAGAAGTATCACGTGATTACGTGTCACTGCCCACCACCGACACGTCATGCGCTGCACTGTGCATGCTCGCCGGATGAAGCTCATGTGGTGGATTCGGGGAGGTGAGTAGGTCGTCTCTGGGGTGCGCCGCATCGGCCTCCGCTGCGATATTCCGCTGGCGGAGACCGACACAGCCGTGGGCATGAGGCCTAAGTGAGTAAGGCCCCCTCTTACAGCAAACTCCCGTGATTGGAGCTTTTTTTTTTAAAAACGTGTTTTATTGAGGAATAAAAGAACATCAAATTATATCACTTTGGGACAAACCTGATTTATAGCGTAGTTCAAGTATACAAATCTGTTACAATTACTTGAGTTTACACTGTATAACATATATAATAAGGTATCTTGTTGAGTTCAGAATATAATCCCCAAAATTATAAAGAACTATATGGTACCTGGAATGGTCAAAGACCACATTTGGTCCACCAACTGCTGAAATACGTTTTGCGTTTGGGTTGTGGTTGATGAGCCACACCAAATTCCCTGATTTTATATGGGCACTTTCTACTTTTATACACTATTTTCTTGTATGGAAGCATTGAATTGACTAGATTATGCCATTGGGAGAGCGTCAGGGGGTTGTCTATACATCCACTGCAATGCCACAGCCTTATGGGCCACGAACAGCTCCTCACTAAGAAGGATATGGCATTGCCACTGCTCTTCATCCAGTGTACCTAATAAACATTCAACAGGGTTTGGTGGACGTGGCACCCCAAATAGTTATCCCAGAAAATCTGTAACCTCTGTCCAGTAGAAGTATACCATCGGGCAACTCCACATCAGATGGTTAAAATTGGCGTTTGGTGTCTGACATCGATGACATTGCATGTTAGAGAGTCTATTCCTCTTAGAGTCTGCTTGGGGGTCAGATAGCATTGATGTGTAATTGATGGCATTGCAGTACTCTACTCTTCAGCAAGCAAGGGATTTTTTTCCCACCATTTGTCCCAAGACACCCAGCTCTATGTATGAAATTTTAACTTGTATGAGCTATGTATATATCTGTGAAATTAACACCCTAGGTCCTTGCGTGCGCAAAACTATCAAGGGGTAAGTGGAAAGGGACTGATTTGGCTCTGGGATCTGAGTATTGAGCACATGTCTTAGTTAGAGGTATTTGTAAAAGCTGGTCCTAGGAATCTGGTAAAGCTGCTGCAGCTGCTCAAATGAGGCCAAAACTCTATTAATGTATACATGTTCCAGGGAGGCGACTCCTAGACCGATCCAGAATTGCGCGTCTGGGAGGTTCGGCAAGTGTTAGGGTGCTCTATTACCCCATAGGGTGGTTTCCTGGGGAGTGCCTTCATACCTAGTAATCAGTTTACACATCTGCCTGACTCTATCTTTGTATAGGGAGTAGCAGACTGGCATGTAGGTCCGTTTTTTCCATTACAGTCCAAAGGGAAGTCTCAGATAGAGAGTGCATCAGATGATGATTCGAATTTGGGAGGTCTGAATCAGAAAACCAGTGTCGAATGTATTTTATTTCGCCCGCCAAGTAGTACAGTTTAAAGACCGGCAGTGCCGTTCCTACCATATCTTTTGGGCGCTGTAAGGTTTCCAAACAGAGTTTCGCTCTGGCCCTTCCCTAGATGAAGGAGGTTAGTAGAGTTAGTTTGATTAAAAAAAAGTTTTGTGGTACTATATCATCTGCGTGTTCTAAACCGTACAGAAATTTTGGGAGAATTGCCTTGATAAGATTAATTCGGCCTGCTACTGATGGGGGCAATGAACTCCAGATTCTAAATTTATTATGAAGATAGTAAATTTATTATGAAGATAGGGGAGGAGAGGGGCTACATTCTTATTATAGTTCCAAGCAAAGTCTCTAGATATGTGAATTCCCAGGTATTTAAAACTTGGTGAGACTTTGGAGGTTACATATCTTATCCCCCGTCCAGTCTCTTGTTTGCAGCAGCATAAATGTGGTCTTAGGCCAATTTATACATAGGCCTGAGAAATGCCCAAACCTAATACAAAGATCTCTCCCGTGATCTGTTTATACCCAGGACTGCGACGGTAACAAGAGGGCATCCTCTATGTCTAGAAAAAAGCAGGTTTCATCACCAACATAGAAAGGGGTTCTTTACTGTAAGAGCGGTGAGACAGTGGAACTCTCTGCCTGAGGACGTGGTGATGGAAAAATCCATAGAGGAGTTTAAGAAGGGACTAGATGTCTTTCTAGACCTCTATGATATTACAGAATATAGACATTAGATGACTAGCAGGGTTGTTTATCTCAAATTTGCCCTCCTCTGGACAAACAAGGGGTATGTTAAAACAGGCTGAACTAGATGGACATTGTCTTCATTCAGCCTAACATACTATGTAACTATTAGGCCGCCTGCAGACGGGCAGAAATTCCGCGGTGGGATTTCCCGCGGAATTTCTGCCCGTGGAAGCTGCCATAGGATTGTGTTAACAAACGCAATCCTAGGCAGACAGCCGCGATTTGTCCGCGTGAAATTTCACGCGGCAAACAAATCGCAGCAAGCTCTATTTCTGTGCAGGACTCGCAGAGCCCCGCACAGAAATCTCACACCCCGGCCGCCGGCTTCGGTCTGCGCATGCGCCGGCACATCAAACAGCTGGGTCCGCGGGAGCAGGTGAGTACGCGCTGCTCTCTGCATGGGCTCGGGTCGGGTCCCGCTGCGAGAATTCTTGCAGCCGGATCCGACCCGGCCATCTGCAGGCGGCCTTAATCAGGCAAATGGCATGTGGCGGAGTTTCCTTAAGTTTTGTTATTGAAAACCTGTTTTTTCTTGGGCTTATTACTATGCTTTTGTAAATGGGTTCTTGACAAACGAGTAAGGCTTATGGTTCTATAGCCAATGTAAACAAGAGAGGGGAAAGAGGACAGCCCTGGCGACTTGTCCTGGTCAGCTGAATGGGGGTAGAAGTCCTATTATTTACTGAGACCGTAGCGACCGGAGAGCTATATATTATGGAGATCTATTTAATAAATATTTTTTGGGAAACCAAATCTTTGGAGCAATGCCAGTAGATAAGGCTACTCAATTGAGTTAAATGCCTTGGCAGAATCGAGCAAAGCTAAAGCCTAATCAGATTGCCACCTCCAATCCACCTGTGTGAATACCTGCACTCTTCGTATATTACCGATTTATGAGCTGCTTTTAGTTTGACACTATTCAGAGTAAAGGTCCATTTACACGGGACCAATATTGGGCAATATGATGCCTGACACTCGTCCCTGTGTTTTCTCGTTCCCGTGCTCCTGCAGGATAACTAGCAGAGCGGCCAGCAGGGGGGCAATGCAGGAGATTTCTCGCCTCTCGCTCCCCCGCCCCTCTCCATTAAGATAACACAACGGTCGTTCACTACTGAATGGCCGCTGTTTGAACTGAGTGATGAGCTCATCGCTGATCGTTTGTGCTGCATAAGTGATGAGCTAATCGTTCAGTTTAAGTAATGGCCGTTACTTTAACTGAACGATGAATGATGAGCTCATCGCTTATGCAGCATGAAAGATCAGCAATGAGCTCATCGTTCAGTAGTAGACAGCAGCCGTTCAGTAGTGAACAGCCCTTGTGTTATCTCAATGGAGAGGGGCGGAGGAGCGAGAGAAGAGAGATCTCCTGCACTGCCCCATTCCCCCTGCTGGCCGCTCCGTGAGCGAGCCATCTCTGCTAGCTCCCATGCAGGAGCACAGGAGCGAGGAAACACAAGCACGAGTGTCGGGCATCGTTTGCCCGACATTCGTCCCATGTAAATGGACCTTAACTTATTCCTGTGGTAATTGCAGCCTCATCTTGGCTAGCTATTAAAATAATAAATAATCTTTATTTGTATAGCGCCAACATATTCCGCAGCGCTTACAAAGACGGGGAATACAGAAGGACAAAAGTACAAAAATTACAGAACCATGGTTACATATAGTAATCAGTTGATGGAAACCATAGGGGTGAGGGTCCTGCTCCAACGAGCTTACATACTACAAATAATGGGGTGATACAGAAGGTAAAAGTGGCTGGATATGTGAACGGTATGGCGAGGTGGAGAGTGAGGGATGCTATACACATAAACAATGGTCAGACATTAAGCCATGTGACGGCAGAAACGGTGTGACTGCAGGGGGGCAGTTGATGGTGGCTAGCAGGGATTGCAGTCAGTAGGTCAGGGAGAATGTTAAAATGCACATTAGTATCCCAGCTGATAAGGTAATAAGTCTAACAGATAATCGATGTCCACATTAGGATACAGCTTAAAAGCTCGAAGATAGAAATGCTGTGATGGCTTTTTATAACCCATTGGTTGTATATGAACAAGCACACTGCTGCAATGGCGTTACTAGGTAGGAGCTTCTTTAGTTTTGAGGTAGCTTGTTCCTCTTGTAGTGACACCTGCACTGGGATAACTGCTGGAATGAACACTGATATCCTAGCTGATGTTGAAAGATATTCTAAGATGACTAAGTGATCTTAATGTCAGTGTTAGGATATAATTTGAAGACTCTAAAGCTAAAGGCTAAATGCACAGGGGCGGATTTGAATTGCGGAGTCTGAAGCGGGAGACTGCCTCCGGATTCAGCAGCAAATACGGCCCATAGCATGCTATGGAAAAATGATTCTTCGTGCACACGAGTGGAAACCAATTGCTGTTTCCACTTGCGGATGAAAAATCGCAGCATGCTCCATTTCCCTGCAGTTCCCGCACGGCCAGCTTCCATTGAAGTCAATGGGAGCCGTCCGACACGCGGTCCATCTAATTGACATTGCAGACTGTTCACGGATTCCGCAGGGAAAGGGACTAGATGTATTTGCCTGTGTAATCTGGACTTGTAATGCTTCTGGTTTTAGAACTGTTAAGTTTCCTGTGTTCTGACTTAAAAAAAAAAGCTGATGCTTGCTGGGACTTGTAGTACTACACTTGGACTTAACTTGTTTAGCCAATCTATAGCATGCAGACGCTTGTAGATTTTGAGACTTGTTACACCGGATTCTTTCATAGCATGATTGGATGTGCTACCGTGTTTACCCGAAAATAACTTACCCCAATAATAAGCCTTACCCTGATTTGCAGGGGTAATGCTTGAAATATAACCCCCCCCCCCCCCCCCCAAAAAAAAAAAAAAGCCCTAGCTGCACTAGGTATTCTTCCTTGTCGTCCTCAGCGCTGAAAGAGCATTCTCTTCCTGGTAACGTGGATTGAATACCCTGCTTACAGCAAGAGAATATTGTGATTGGCTCAGGACCACAGGCTGAGCCAATCACAGCCATTCAATGTCATTCACTGAATGGCTGTGATTGGCTCAGGCTGTGGTTCTGAGCAGCCTGACTATTCTCTTGCTTGAGGCGGTGTATTTGGTGTCTTATTTTCATGGAAACACTGTATTCTGCCTTGTTCAACATCTGGGACTTGTAGTTCTAAACTTTAACAAAACCTGCTTTGATATGTTATGTATAATTAGAACAGTGGTGATGGTTATTCCTTTGTTGCTGGTATTTGTAGTCCTATATTCTGGCACCATGCTGGGGAGTGTTAGCAGTGGAACTACAAATATCAGCATGGCTGAGATTTACATTGCCTTATGCTAACAAAACTGGTGACTGTTTCTCTTTAGTCTACTGGTGCTTTTAGGAGACTTTGGAGACATCTCTTAGTTTTCTGGTTTACAAAAGTCACAATTTTGGCGCACACGTTAAACTTAGCCTCACCACTTTTTCAAAAAGTTTGTGGGTCCAGTATTGGGGGTGTGGCTGCACAGGGTCCTTCACATTTAGTACTTCAGAAATACTAGAAACCTACTGCATCTCCTAGCAGGCATATGTTTCCATCTGGAGCGTGGAGTTGCCGCCAGATGGGATGAGTGTACTAGGTTGTAGTACTTGGGGAGGAGTTTATTTGTACCAGCATGTGAAATGCCCATCTAAGTAAAAAAGCCCCATTGAGTATGCCCAGTCTGTGTATCAGTAGTTCTCCCTTAGTGGTTGAAGGGCTACTGGTTGGAAATTACTGGTACCGGCCATCAGTATATACCGGTAACAGCTGGCTGGATGTCAAGCTCACTTTCTGCTGCCACCTTTTATTACTGGAGGTGAACCAGTTAAGGATATGCCACTACTTATAGCCCAGTGCTGTGCCCTTGCCCTACAGGCTAAACATTGCCATCCAGCTACTGGTGGTGTGCTCTGTAACTCGAATCCTGCCTGATTTACCCCTTCTATGCCATGGTCTATTTTCATTGTGTAAGCAGGCAAACTGAGGGACGAGGCTTCCTCTGTCGCCCCATAGGAACTGGCTTATCATGGCAGCTAACAAACGCCTTGTGTGCAGACCTAATGGACTGCCTGCCTATACTGCAATTCAGGTTTTATTTATTCTTTTAACATTTATTTACATTTTACACAACATCGCAATTTTTTCTGAATTGAGGTTTTACACACGGAGCTCAGCTGCACATATGTACAGCTCTATAGAACGCACAATCCTATACAGCTACACAAAACTGCACATACACTAAACACACAGCTTTGCAGCATGCATGTTATACACTTTACTGCTGGATGTACATACAGCCACTCGAACATACACTATGCACATACAGCCCTGCTGCGCTTACGTGTACATTGGTTTTATTAACTCCCTTAATGACTTCCACCATATATGTATGGCTGATGTGCACAGGAATTGTATAGAGTGGGCTCAGGGGCCAAGACAACCCCATATACAGTGCATGCATGCTGTTAAAGACAGCTGACACCAAGTAGCAGCGTCCAGGATTGGAGAGAACTCTGTTCCGGGCCAATAAAGGGATTTTGCTGGCAAAATCTATTGATGCTCTATCCTGAGAATAGGTCATCAAGAGTTAATCACCAAGGACTCTTCGCTCAGGATCCCTGATTGTCAGTGCATTGTCAGTGCACCAGGGCCAGAAGTTGCATTGGGGATGGAATTTAACCCTTTTCAATCCACTGTCTGACGTCTAAAGACATTCTGATTGGAGGCTGTACAGCTCCGATGTTGGAATATGTCCGGCAGGGTATTGTCACTGTAGATTACTGGCCACTCTGTTGTCGGGGGCCTTTCCAGCATGTCACATACCACAGTACTGGCTCTAGCCAGCAGATGGTGCCATTGTATAATGGCAGAAAGAGAAAGCCCCCTAGGAAACCCTGAATCCAAAATTGGATTGCAAAGGGTTAATTGAATTGAGCTGAAGCCGGCTATTACACTTCTGTCACTTCACCTCTGACACCTCTGGGAAGTGTAATAGGAAGCTTCAGCTCCCATTGAGTTCAATAGAAGTTAAGCTGGCATTTCTGTTCCTGTCCCCATTGACGCCATGTAGCCCGGCCGTACTAACAGTGGGCCGAGTGATCAGCTGATCATCAAGGATACTGAGCAGCGGATCCATGTCGATCAACTATTGATGGTCTATGCCGAAGATAGGTAATCAATACTTTTTGCTGGTAAAATCTCTTTGCCAACTGCTACATCTAAGAGCTTGATGTCCACAGTATTGCTTGACAAAAGGAGGGGCTGCCTCTCTCCCCGAAATGTGCCCCCCACCACCCCCTGAAGAGAGCACAGGGTGCTGTTTGGTTGCCATCTCAGATGGAACCTCGTAATGGTCCTAGGCCTGCTATGGATTTCTTCCTGTTAAGCAGGGCTTAGAGGGCATGTATCAGGTCCTGTGAGCCCCATAAACTAAATTTATGGGCTTATAGGAACTTACAGGCTGAATTCGGCGATGTAAGTCTTAGGCCTCATGCACACGGGCACGCATGGATTCAGTGTGGGAAATACTGCAGAAGTCATCGTCTTTCTGTATGCGGATGTGCTACCGGCACACATGCGCAGCACAGAGGGTGCCGTCGCCAAGGCGATGACACAGATCTGTGACACTTCTGCAATGCTCATTGTAGAAGTGGCGCAGAAGGGACAGCTTCCATTGACTTCAAAGGAAGCCGTCCCTGCGTATCTGCTATAAAAATAGAGCATGCTGCGATTTTTATTTCGGCACAGAACGGCCGCAAATTAAATTCGCTGGTGTGCGTGGAGAGAGGAATTGTCACACACATCGATGGGCACATTGAGCAACTGATCGCACGCGCCTGCTGACATGCGTGGAATCCGCTGCTCAATTTGCCCCATGTGGATGAAGCCTTAGGGCATGTGTATATAAGTGACAGGCTAGTATTGGGCTCTGTTCTCATTGTGAAAAATGCAGGATTTTAGGATTTATTTATTTTTTAAATATAGACTGATTAAAAATGTAAGAAAATCGCCAAAAGTTTAAAAATGTTAAACCAAAAATTGGAATTTATATAATAAGTAATTTTTTGATGACAGCTTCTCTTTAAGGCCCCCTGTCCATGGGCGTTGCGGAGCCGTCGCCTGGGAGCAGGAGCCACAGACGGTTCTGCACAGGTCAGTCTAATCTGTTAGATAGGCTGACCGCGGAGAATCAGGGCAATTTGCAGCATGCTGCGAAATGCCAGCCGCGAGTGGGGAATTGCAATGATTCTCCACTCGTGAACAGAGGGCCTGCGCTTTCCACAGCAATGCTATGGAAAGCTTCAGACGGCATGATTCGCCTGTCTAATGATCAGCAGTAACTGTGATAGTAGTCTCACTCTCTTTTCAGTCTATTATGCAGTTTGATGTTCACTGATTGAAACTGTAAATAAAGGATGGATAAGAGACTTGACACGTGAAATGCCTAAAAGTGGTCCTCTGATTAAGGCCCTTTAAGGCCCATTTAGATTGGACGAATCTCGGGCAAATGATACCCGACACTCTTCCCCACACATACTCGTTCTCGTGCTGCTGCACGGGAGCTAGTATTGCTGGCTCACAGCGGGGCGGCAGTAGGAGATTCCACTCCTCGCGCTCCCCTGCCCCTCTCCATCGACTTAACATAGCGGCCTTTTAGTACTGAACGGCAGATATTTACATTGAACGCTCAGCGTTTCATCGTTTATGCTGCCGCATTACTGAACGGCCGCTATGTTAAGTCAATAGAGAGGGCCGGGGAAGCGCAAGGAGAGAAATCTCCTGCAGCCTCCCCGCCCTCCTGCTGGCCACTCTGTGAGCGAGCCAGCTCTACTAGCTCCCGTGAAACAGCACAGGAGCGAGAACACACAGTGTATCGTCTGCCAGACATTCGTCCCGTCTAAATGGACCTTAAAGCCGTTTCCATACTTTAATAGTAGAAGCGAGTATAAGAAACTTTTGATTTACCAAGGAGAAAATAGCGCTTTCTCAATTTATTTAGCTGCTTTCCTCCTACCCCTACCTCCTTAAATTAGAATCTTGGCACTGGGGGATGCCTATAGGGGATGCGGTTGCACCCTGGCCCACGAGCCTTAGGGGGGCCCATAAGGCCTCTCTTCTCCATATAGGGAGCCTAATAGTATGAATAAAGCATTATAGTTGGGGGCCCTGTTAGAGGTTTTTTTTCGCATTGGGGCCCAGGAGCTTCGTTACATCTCTGAATCTTGTATCTGTAGGATAGGGGATAAGTGTCTGATTGGCAACGGTCTGAGCACTGGGATCTCCCACGATCATGAAAATGAGGCTCACTGGTCTCCGCAGATGAGTGGAGCAGCAAATGACACTACACGCTGCTTCTCTATGAATCTGCCTGAGAAATCCAAGAGCTTCTTCTCGGTTATCTCCAGTCCCATGGCTGGAACAGCAGTACACATGCTAAACTGTCTCTCCATGCATCCAGTAATTGGTGTACGCCCCAGCAGATCAGACACATCCCCTATTCTATAGATAGGGGATAAGTTGGTACAACCCTTTAGCTGACTGTGCACTCTGAATTCACCAATAAACTCCCATCTCCATATTGGCTTCACTGAAAGATCAGATTACAGTTGCCCAAAGAGGTCTATGGAGAAGTGAAGAAGCAGCTGGAGACTAGTTGATGTGTCTCCCATACAGAAGAAGAAACCTTGTTCCACATAATCTATTGCAGACCTTCAGCAGCAACACAGAGGACATAGAACAGCAGAAAGACAGATTTTTATCAGTGAATTTTTGAGTAAACTATTAAGGGATCCAGAGAAGTGTTTTTTCTAATAAGATGCTTTACATAATTCAATTGTACTATTGATTTCACTTTAATGGACATACATGGGAAACTTTTATTTTTTTGTTTTTGTTCAGTTTCATTTTTAATCTGTGTAGTTTTGTCTGTATAATTTTTGAATATTGCAAGTCTGTAATCGCATTTTTTATTTTTGGATGGCAGAGGAGGCAAGAAGAAGAGTACTACAATCGCTTGGAAGCAGAGAGGCGCAGGCAGCATGAGGAAGCAGAACGGAGATTGCTAGAGACTGAAGAGCCCGGTCTGTACAGACCTCCACTCCCACAGGAATATGAAGACCCCTACCCACCCCTCTTGTCTAATGCTCCGCCTCACCCTCCTCAGCGAAACACTTCCTACCTCAAAACACAGGCCCTCTCACCTGACACCGTTTACACTGCCAAGTTTGTTGCATACACTGATGATGAGGAAGACACAAACCTAGCAGGTCAGGATAAGTACTCCAGCACAAGAAAGTCTTATGGTGACCTCCTTCCAGCTGCATCTAAGCCACAGCTGCCCGCTGCACGCCAAACTCGTCCTGTATCTGATGGCATCTTTCTTTCAAACTCATTCCAGCTAACTGCAGCCAATGCCAACAGTACTGTTAAAAAAACAGGCCTGGCCCCTCCCATATCAAATAAACCAAGTTTTCTCCATCAAAGCATCTCGAAAGGTACAGTCTACATTTGATTCCTCATGACAAATCTAGAACCAATCCCACCTTTGTGATTTATATGCTCTAGACTATCCTTAATTTCTGTTTTCTTTTTGCCTTGTTTTTCATTTCCGGCCCTATGTGATAATCAATATAGAATCCTGATCTCCCTTTCCAATTTTTTTAAAATTGAAATCCTTCACCCCTTGAATCACTGAAATCTTACTTTTACCCTCTAAATAATTGTACAAATGAAAGTACTGTTGGTTTTGGCTATCATGCTTTGCTACTCCCATGTGTTTCATTTAGGCAATCTGCTTTACTCATCTGTTTAAGTGTTTTTTTTTGTTTGCATGGTGCATCCTTACTAAAAAGCAGCCGCTCAATCGATGTTCTTTTTAATCAGTGGAAATCATTTTGCTTTGTGATGCCATTTAATTAGATTAAACATTAAGGACTGATTCACACAAGCATATATACACTGCGTATTACGCACCGAATAGAACCCATTTAGAAAAAATATGTGGCATGTCCTATCTTGATGCGTAGAAGCCCATTAAAATCAATGGGTGTGCGTAATTACGTGCAGAATATACAGGAAACGTGTATATTCGCCACAAAATTGTTGTGATTTTATGCATCCTTTTTTACATGAGTAAATAGGCTGCTGCTAAGCAGAAAAACGTAAGGCAACAGTGTATTTAGGCCCATTAATACGCTGCGTATTCACAGAACAAAATACGCATACGCCCGTGTGAATGCACCCTAAATCCTACTAGATTTACAGGCAAAACTACTGGATATTTATGCCTGGTTAGCCTTTTAGTTTTGGCAAATTTAGGAGAAAAGTATTGCAAATTTGAGGTAATGCATTTACTGGCCTTTCTCAAATTCACACTAAGTGAAATACTGTCTCAGGTAAATGGAGTTGATATGCAGGATTAATAAAAAGTTGAATTAAACAGCTCTTTTTAGGATTTAGGCCGTTCCCACATACTGCTTTTTGCAGAGTTTCAAACACCGCAGTAAACTCTGTACAATGCCTCCATTGATTTCAATGGGGCTTCTGCAGACTAGCGTTTGAACCGCACCCCATCAATGTGTTCAAAAATGGAATTTGACATCTGGGTGAAGTGTGGCATTTTACAGACTGTGTGCGAGTTGCCTAAAGGCTCTGTTTATATCTAAGAATCCTAGAAAGCATTCAATGATTCTTAGGCTACATTCACACAGGCGAGAACCTTGTACAAGTTTTGTTCATTGCAAGACACACAAAACTCGCACAAATATGAATTCCATTCTATTGAATCACTTATTCACATGAGCATTTTTTTTTCGTTTTTTTTTTTCTTTTTCCCTCACAGCGATAATACAAAGATAAAAATCGCTGCATGCTGTATCTTTTGGGGTTCTCTCAGAACACCTCACCCATTGTTTTTAATGGGACTTTAAAATTGATCACATAGCACTCACATGCCGTGCGACGTGAGGGCGAATGTGATGTTTCTTATTGAAAGCAATGAAAAACACCTGTGATCCTCTGACACACGTGAAACATGCGCCTGAGGAACCTTTATTTTCACAGATGCAAAGTCGTATATTTTGATAAGAAAAATGGTGACGCATGCTGTGCTAGTTCCCTATCGAAAATAATGGAGACTTGAGCAATAATTTAATACATTGCATTTTGTCATTGTGATCCGTTGTGCCACCCTGCTGTTTTAGAAATGAGGGGTACAGTGTGGTACTTGGTGTGTGTATAATATGTATTATGTATTATCATTATTGTTTATATATGGCTTGCAAAATGAGACTTGTGTTCATCATAGCTACAGATTTGACAAGACCACTTAACACAGTGTTCCCGAAATACAGTACTCAGGGACCGCCAACAGGTCATGTTTTCAGGATTTCCTCAGTGTTGCACAGGGGATGTAATTATGGTCAGTGCTTCAGACATTGCCACAGGTGTTCTCACCATAGGATGTCCTGTAAACATGACCTGTTGGTGGTCCCTCAGGACCAGAGTTGGGGACCCCTGACTTAACACACCGCCTGTGCTGTACGTCAGTAACCATAAAGGCAACAAAAACTTGTAAAATATCAAAGGAAAAACAAAATATAGAAACACTCTTAAAATAAGTTGACCATTGATTGGGCCACTATAACATTTGTTCACGTTGAGACTGCCAGAGCAGGAGCCCTCCTTTGCTCTGGCAGATGGAGGCAGATCTGAGACAAGGGGGATCCTTCAATATTTATATGACTTAAAAACACATGTCGGAATAAGTTGTTCACAGTACCAATCCAACTTCAGCAGAACAGCTGAGTGACTTAAAACTCTTTTCTTTTATATGACTTTGTCAAACATTATGGTCAGTCTTGGGCCATTTTCACATGGTAGTGTTTTGGTTAGTATTTTACATCAGTATTTGTAAGCCAAAACTAGAATTGGACTGCAGACAGAAAAAAATTGTAATGCATAGTAACATAGCATGTAAGGCTGAATGAAGGCAATGAAGGCAATGTCCATCTAGTCCAGCCTGTTTATCCTCCTGTGTTGATCCAGAGGAAGGCAAAAAACCCCAAGGGCAGAAGCCAATTAGCCCTTTTGGGGAAAAAATTCCTTCCCAACTCCCTAATGGCAATCAGACTGTTCCCTGGATCAACCCCTAATAGTTCCTACCTGCCTGTATACCCGGATTGACAATTAACCTAAGATTTATATCCTACAATGTCCTTCCTCTCCATCAAGTCACCTTTTTAACTCCTCTATGGATTTTGCCATCACCACTTCCTCCGACAGAGAGTTCCACAGTCTAACTGCTCTTACAGTAAAGAATCCCCTTCTATGTTGGTCATGAAACCTATTTTCCTCTAATCGTAGCGGATGTCCTCTTGTTACCGTCGCGGTCCTGGGTGTTGCAAAATACCAACTAGAATGCTGCCATGCGAAAGTGGCCTTAGAGTCGCAGCTGGCAGAGGGTATGGTCCAATAACATAGCGGGGGTCAGAAATAGAGCAGTCAGGGTTGTCCGGAAACCACGAAAATGCGCTGATCACTTGCAACACGCTATACAACTGGAGGAACCAAATTCCTTAGGCATCCTCTTTATGGGAAGAATTGCCAATATAGCAAGGCCTGATAAGTGGGCCAATTGTAGAATAAGTAGATCCTTCTGCAACCATACGGAGGTAGCGGCTGCCGAGGAGGCTTTTTTGCGTGTTGTGCCTTGTCAGGTGAGCGTTTTTGCTAGCACCTTCTTCCATCATCCCTTAGTACCCTACACATTTGAGCACTGTTTTTCTTATTCCATAAAGTGATAGCTGGACGACACGTTAGCAGAGCATCCACTAGTCCTATAGGCATGGGGATATGAGCACGTGGGCCCTACGAGTACAGGCAAGTGACTTTGCACCAAGTTGTACTGCACAAACAAGTGTGGCGACTGACGGCAGCAACAGCAGTAGGTGAGCAGAGATCGCTGCAGCTGTTCAACATGACACATTAGTGAAGTCAGCAGGGCTGTGGCTGCAAACCTATGCAGCTGGCCCTACTGACATAATGACATAACAGGTCTTTATTAGTTTCAAAGGTTTTTATTAACATTTTATAAAATGGTACTGATTTGGCAGCGCGCACCAACTCTTACAGAGGAGTTTTGCTGGTTGGTCCAACAAAAGAAAAAATATAGTACAGCGTTCAATTTATAAAGTGTGCCGTTTTTTCGTCTTGGTGTTGAAAGAAAGAAAGGAAAAAAATCAAAAAATAAAAGGAAATGGAGTTATAACAGTTAAATCTTGTGAGAAAATATACGTTCTAACAGCACCATGTCAGCTACACATGCGATCACTATTAAGAGATTTTAGCACAATCTCAACGGAATCCGAAAACTACTGTTGTCGTCCAAGAACTTATGTGGATACAGGTAAAATGTGCATATTAGAGGAAGTAAATGACTGAATTCAAGGGAGCCGGAGAGCATCAAATAGCATTTATTTTTTCTATAAGCATAATAATTAAAACCCTTCTCTTAACTTCTACAATATATAAGGAGGCAGACTTCTATCTTGAAACAGCATAACTCTTCGAGGCCATGGCTATGAATTGAATGAGTTTATGGGTCTAAAATTCGTGCCAGAGAATCTGTCACCAACAATACAACTGAGGGACTCCGGTGTTGAGCAAGTGGTTCAACAATCTTGAGTAAATTCAGAACTTTCCTTGAAAATGTTTGGACAATCAGACAATGTTCACTAAATATGCAGATGATCCCCTGGCTCATCAAGCCCACAGAAACAGAGGCTTGTTATCTCCAGGAACATGAAGTGTAACTTAAGGTTTTGTATCGTGCCTGTTCTGTTCAACTAACGGCAGTGAAACCTGGAAACTGCCTCTTACAACTCCAATATGATTTAGCTAGAGATATTTAGAACCGCCTCCCATTGAGACATAAAGGGGTGCGAAGAATAAAAAACTGGGGTGTTAAGAATTAAGGATACAATTTAGACCCCTTCTGGTGTATTCGTTTAAGTTGATTAAATCAAATTGCATGCCTATAGGGAGTCCCCCTTGAAAAGTTGAAACGTTTTTACCTGGGGAGAAACAAGAAAAGAGGAGACGTCTTTCATGTTATCTTTCTTCTAATTATACCCAGGACTGAAGTCAATGGAAGCTGTCCGACCAGTGGCCCTTCCGTATTTGACATTGCGAATTCTGTGTCATCGCCTAGCCTGGATTTTAAAAAAAACAAACTACTGCGCATGTCCGACGGTTAGCTGTGCGGACCATCCGTAGTACAGATAGAGAAGACAGGTGCACACGGATGCCAGCAGGGCACAGGGTCAAATTCCGCTGCGGGCTCCCGAATATGGAATCCGACCTGTTTGTGTGCAGGCGGTCTAAAGGAAAGATGACTTTTTGCACAACATAGAAGGGGCTTCTTAACTGTAAGAGCAGTGAGACTATGGAACTCTTTGCCTATGGACATGGTGATGGCGAATTGGTTATAGGTAAAGATGAGCGAGCACGCTCGGTTAAGGCAGTTACTCGAACGAGCATCGCTCTTCTCGAGTAACTGCTTACTGGTCCGAGCAGATTCAGGGGGTCGGGGGGGGGGGGGGGGGATCTCTGGCGCTGAATTTACCTAAATATTTGGACGGAACATTGAGCAGATAAGTGAGGGAGTTGCGTGGAATGTTTGTGTGGAAAACATGGGCAATGAGAGATTTCACTTGAAAGCGAATAAGGTTGAATAAGGGAACATTTCCAGAATAGATGCTGCAAGGGACCTCTGTAAGACTGGTAGTACCATCAATGATCAGAGATTGCTGAATTAAACTTGTGTATGTGTGAAGGGGTATGATGGCATTACGTAAGGATTTTGTATTGGTTTTCTTTATATAGTACACAAATTGAGTTTTTAGCTGCTCCCGTCCAGGTCGTGGACCACAAGTTCTAAAGGCAACTCCCTATTATGCCACTTCTCCCATCTAGGGATATAGGAATGTTTGTATAAAGGAGGGATATTTGCTGCATGAAGGATTCTATAAATGGAGGCGATAAGACCCTTATGGGACCCTCCTTGCAGACGTTTAAAACTGGTTAGTTGGGGAGAAGATTAGTATTAAAAATAGAATAATAATGCTGAATTTGGTGGCAGCTGAAGGTAGCTGGGAGAACAAGGTGTTTTTGGCAAAGATCTGCGTATTTTGGAAAGGGCCTTCCACAAAGTCGGAACAGTCGTACGGATCACCATGGCAGGGACGTGGAGAGTGTAAGGCTGCTAGGAAGAAGAGTGTAAAGAAAAGGAATCGATGCAGAATGAAGAGAAGCGAGCTCTGCGTCCTGATATGTTAGCTGTGACACTGGGACTAGCGGGCGATTTAAATCGGTATTTTTTTATTGCAATTCTTGACTTTGGGCAACTTGATTACCTTCAAAACCCCTTTTACCACTTGGGGCCTATCACACAGGAGCGATACTTGTTCAGTGAACAGAGGCGGAGTGGGCTGGAGATCGCTTCCGGGGGCCTGCCTCCATTCACAGTAATTTGTAGATAAACAACTGCCTGGTTACACAGGCCGATCCTTGTCTGATTTTTATGTCTGCAGAAACTGAATGACAAAGAATAAGCAAATGACTTACGCAGATCACTTCTTTTAATTCTGTAAATGCATGCGTGTGGCTTGGCTTGATAGACTTCCTGTCAGATCATAGTATAATATGCTAGCAGAGTATTGCTGCAGGAGTGACAATTTCTTGTTCCCTGTGGAGACTAAAAATATTTAGTAAAAATGAGTTTAAAAAAATTAAGAATTATTAGAAAAAATAAAAGGTATCAAAAAGAAAACTTTCCCCAAGTTTAGTAAGAAGCAATCAAAAAGTTGGACGTGTTCCAAAATGGTACCACTACAGGACGTCCCGCAAAAACCGAGCTCTCGCACAACTATATTGATGGGAAAATACCGTATTTGTCACTCTATAAGACGCACCTAGGTTTTAGAGAAGGAAAATGGGGAAAAAATTATTTTGAACTCCCCCAGACAAGGCAGTGAGGGAGGTATTACATTAGGAATAAAGAGCAGTAGTACCGCCGCGGAATGAAGTGTATACCACCGGGTCAACCTGCCATTAAGGATCCAGGAAAGCTGAGTGTAAATGTAATGGTTATCTTACTACTCGTCAGCCAGCTTTTCAGAAGCCCTGAATGCCATGTTTGACTAGTTATGTATGTGCTATACATGCTTGCATAACTCTGCAGTTGGCATTCAGGATCCTGGAAGAGCTGGGTGACAATGTAATGAGGATTCCATTAGTTGTCACCCAACTTTCCAGGAGCCCTGCATGGCATTTCTCATTATAGTTATGTATGGAGTATACATCAGAGCATAACTAGGCAGAAATGTATACAACATACAGGCAGCTCTTTCTCCCCTTCCCCCTGCTATGTAGCCAGCAGATGTGAGAGCTGTCTTTAACTGTAGCAGTTCCTCTTACTAATCAGCTGTTTTATGGGCGCTGGGCTCTGCTATGGAGCAATCGTTATCACACTGTCTGTGGGCTTCATAGCAGGAGCCATCGGCCGCCTGACCAACTGCTGAGCTCCCTGCTGCTCCCCCGCCCCCACCAATCAGATGTTTTATGGGCACCGGGCTCTGCTATGGAGCGATCATTATCACACTGTTTGTAGGCTTTACAGCCGGAGCTGCCGGCCGCATGTAAAACTGCTGAGCTCCCTGCTGCTCCCCCCACCCACCACACACACACACACCAATCAGCTGTTTTATGGGTGCCAGGCTGTGCTATGGAGCGATCATTATCCCATTATCTGTGGGCTTCATAGCAGAAGCGCCGGCCGCCCGTACAACTGCTGCTCACCCACCCCCACCAGTGAGCTGTTGGGCGAGCCTCTCTGCTGCTGTGTTGGTTTTGTATGCTGGCTGCACATTCGCTCTATAGGACGCACTGACTCCCCCCCCCCCCCCCCCCCCCACTTTGGAGGGAAAAAAAGTGCATCTTATAGAGCGAAAAATACGGTAGTTACAGCTGTAAGAATTTTAAGACAAATTAATTTAATTTTTTTCCAAACATTTGTATTTTTTTAACCCTTTAATGACCGGGCCATAGTGTTTTTACGTCCTCTCGAAGTGGGCTTTATTCTCTGAGGACGTAAAAACATGCGTCCTGTAGAGAATAAAGCCCCTCGGGCTCTGGACGTGACAGCTCCATGCTGTCGGTGCCCGCAGGTAGCCGACAGCATGGAGCTGTCGTCCCGGGCTGCACGGACCCCCCCCCCCCCTCCCGGCAATGCGATCGGCGCTATCCAATGCGCCGATCGCGTAAAAGTTTTTTTTTTTTTAAAGTGCAAAAAAAGTTAGATATTCAGCTGCCCTGATGGATCAGATCCATCAGGGCAGCTGAAATTACTCACCCGAGTCCGCCGCACTGCTCCCCGCTCTCCCGATGCTCCAGGCCCCGAAGCCGCATGCGCAGAAGGCCTGGCGGCCCGGGTAATTTAATATCTCCTGTCTCCCGGCTATTGAAGGTAGCCGGGAGACAGGAGATGCCACCGGGGCCCGTGTCCGCCGGTATCCAACGAAAAAGTGTAAAAAAGTTTTAAAAAAGTAAATGTTTCAGCTGCCCTCATGGATTGGATCCATGAGGGCAGCTGAAAATACTCACCTCCATCCTCCTCGATGTCCCCGGCGATCTGGAGCCGCCACGGGCTTCTGCACATCGCGCCAAGGGGAAAATGGCGGCGCATGCGCAGAAGCGCCGGGAATTTTAAAAATCCCCTGTCTCCCGGCTACCTTCAGTAGTCGGGAGACAGGAGATGTCACCGGGGACCGCGAAGTGCGGTTCCCAGGGCACGTGATCGCCGGTATCCAACGGATACCAGCGATCACAAAAAAGTTGAAAAAAGTTGTAGTTTCATCTCCCCTCATGTATCCGATCCATGAGGGGAGATGAAAATGCTCCCCTAAGGTCCCCTAAAGCCCCCCCAAAACGCAGGGCATTAACCGAACAAAATGGCGGCGCATGCGCAGTAGAGCCTAAGGCAAAAGTTGCCTTAGGCATAGTAACTTGCAGGGACCGAAGTGATTGGTCCCTGCTGACATGGGTGGCTGTGATAAACCTATCACAGCCACCCACGTCTTTTGTTTAATAAATATGGCACACGATCAGTCTGGCGTCTCTCTCCCCTGTCACTCAGAGCGATTTCTGACAGGAGAGAGATAGCTGAGAAAAATCGTGTGCCATATAGCGAGTTAAAAAAAGAAAGAAAAAAAACCCATTATTACCCGCCTTCACCTTCCCTCATACCCCAATTACCCCATTTTATTCCTGTCCACCTTTTTGGGGGCTATTTTTTTTTTCTCTACCCCCATTAAAAATTTTTTTAATAAAATGGAGCATAGGCGCTACACCGCCGAGCAAGCGTACACGCTGCTCTTTGCGTCAAGCTCCGGTAGCGAGGCTACCAGTGAGTCGGAGGAGGTTTTTTTTTTTGAAAGTGACGACTCTGCCTCCAGCACTATGGAGGTAGAGGAAGTCGTTGGGGCAGCGGGGCCAAGCTATGCGGCACCCGCCACTGCATGGAGTGCCGCAAGTTTATTTGCGCCCCGCATCCCAGAATTTTTAGCGGCTCCAGGCGTTAATCTGGACGTCGCAAATTTCACCCCGTTTAATTTTTTTAATTTATTCATTACCAACGATGTCCTGCAGTTAATTGTCCAGCAGACGAATACATACGCTGGACAATAAGTGACCGCGCACCCAATGTCGGTTTATTCAGTGATGTGGGTCGCCATATATGTCCCTGAGTTTAAAAAAATTTTGGGACTTATTTTGCTAATGGGATTCGTAAAAAAGTCATCAATACGGTCCTATTAGTCCACGAGCGCCATTCACGCAACGCCCGTATTTGCGTCAATAATGCCCCGATGCAGATATGAAAACATTCTCCGTTTTTTTCATTTTGCAAATAATGCCCAAATCCCCCGAGAAGTGACCCGGCATATGACAGACTGGGCAAATTAAGGCCCCTTATATCGCTATTAAGGGACGCATTTAAAAACATTTATACCCCCCAAAAAAATCTGGCGGTGGATGAATCGCTGATGAGTTTCAAAGGCCGTTTATCTTTTCGCCAGTTTATTCCCGCAAAGCGCGCAAGATATGGCGTAAAGCTATATAAAATCTGTGGGAGCGCCACAGGTTATACTTGCGACTTTTTTATTTATGAGGGCAGGGATCGACAATTAAATCCCCCCAACTGCCCTGAAGACATTGGGGTTAACGGGAAAATTGTGTGGGAGCTCGTGGGCCCTTTTTTAAATAAGCGGTACCATATTTACACCGACAACTACTATACGAGCGTCCCACTTTTTAGAGCGTTACACACTGCAGGTACTGGGGCCTGCGGAACTATCCGCAAAAATAGGGTAGGATTCCCACAACCCCTTGTTTCCAGGCGTGTAGACAAAGGCGCGTCTTACGCACTGGTCTATGACCCCTTGCTGGCAGTAAAATGACGTGACGGAAAGGACGTCTTTATGCTGTCCACTGTGCACGCAGACACCTCCGTTACAGTTAGGGAGAGAGGGGCTGCAGCGGAGAAAATTAAACCGGTCTGCGTCACAGATTATAATACATTCATGGGGGGCGTCGATCTGTCAGACCAAGCTCTACAGCCCTACCTTGTGAAACGTAAAACGCGAGCTTGGTACAAGAAGGTAGCCATCTACCTTATACAGATGGCTACTTATAACGCTCACGTAATTTTTAAATCGGCTGGGGGCACACTGAGCTTCCTCCAGTTTCAGGAGGCACTCGTAGAAAATCTTTTATTTAGGACCACCGCACCTCAGGATGCATTGCAATCCGAGGAGGTGCGGAGGCTCACAGAGCGCCATTTTATGAATCCCATCCCCGAGACTGCGGGCAAAAAATACCCCCCAAAAAAGTGTTGCGTCTGCACTAAGCAAGGCAGCAGGAGAGAGACGCGTTTTTATTGTCCCACGTGCCCATCCCATCCTGGCCTTTGTAATTTCCCCTGCTTTGAAATTTACCATACAGTTTTACATTATTAATTTTATTTCACATATAAGAAACGCCAAAAAGGGGTGTGGGTGGGGGGGGGTCTTTTTAGGGAATCAATTTTACTTTCATTAGTCCATCTCCCCAGTTTTTCATGCTTGAAACAAAAAAAAAAAAACGGTCCTAAAAGTGTCAAATTTGGTGAAAAAAATGAAATCACATTTATATTTCACTCGCATTATAATTATTTAAAAAAATAAAAATGTAGCGTCAGAATGCCCAGTACACCCCTAGATAAATTAGCTAAGGGGTCTTGATGTCAAAATTGGGTCACTTGTGAGGGGCATTTTATTATTTTGGCAGTTTATTGTCTCTACTAGTGTGCAATGGGGCCTGTAAATTATTCAGCTGCACCCTAAAATCAAACAGGTGCTCCATCCACTATAGGCCTAGCCATGCGCCCTCTAAGAAGATTGGGGCTACAATGGGGCTATTGCTGAACCAAGGACAAACAGGGGTATCCATTTTGTGGTGCAAGTCTTTATTCATATATGTGCTGTACAAAAAAAAATCGCTTTTAAAATGACAGAATTACCCAAAAAATGAAAATCGGAATTTTTTTCTTCTGCTTGGCTTAGATTCATTCAAAAACCGTGAAGTCAAAAAAGACATCGTACCCCTAGATAAATTCATTAAGGGGTCTAGTTTTTAAAATGACATATTTGCAAAAATATGAAATTTTAGTTTTTCTCTTCTAAATTGCATTGACTCCTGAAAAAAAAACTGTGGGGTTAAAATACTCATGACACCCCTCAGTAAATACGTTAAGGGGTGTAGTTTTTAAAATGGGGTCACTTGTGGGGGTATCTATCATTTTGACTCCTATGAGCCTTTCCAATCTTGGCTTGGTGTAGGAAAACAAAGTGTTCCTGAAAATGCTGAAAAGTAATGTTAAATTTGTACGTCTCCTAAATGGTTAAAAAAAAAACGAAATTTTTTCCAATGTGCGCCCAAAATAAACGGGTGGAAATATATATCTTAGCAAAAATTTATATATTATGTTTGCACATATTTGAGATATTGCAGTTGGAAATGTGAAAAAATCACGATTTTTTTCAAAATTTTCCAAATTTTGGCGCTTTTAATAAATAAACACAAATTCTATCGGTCCTTTTTTTTGCCTAAATGAAGTACAACATGTGGCGAAAAAACAATGTCAGAATCGCTTGGATATGCAAAACTTTTCCGGTGTTTTTCCATGTTAGAGTGACACATATCAAATTTGCAAAATTTGGCCTGGTCATTAAGGCGCAAACAGGCTTGGTCACTAAGGGGTTAACATGATACTGGAAAAAAAAAACTATATACATTTGGTATTGTAGTAATCGTACTGACCCATAAAAAAAAGTTTGGGCATTTCTGCCGCAGTGTGTACACCATAAACCAAAGACCGAAGATGTCAGAAATTAAATAAAAGATATATAAAATTATTTTGCAGTGGAGTGAAATGGGGGAAAACCTAGATACATTATATGCTATATTAAATAGAACCATTGAAAAATGCAGCCCGTCCCTTAAAAAAATTAAGCCCCCAGACCGCTACGGTGATGGTTAAATTAAGAGTTATGATCGAGAGTGGAGAGGAAAAAACAAAAATTGGGGAAAAAAAGGCTGCTTCCTTAAGGCTGGGTTCACACGGGGCGGATTTGCCCCGGAAATTCCGTGTGGAATTTCGCCGCGGCAAATCCGCATGCGGCCACTAATCCCGGGATTAACCAGCCATGTGGACGAGAGTTCTCAGAAATCTCGTTCACACGGGGCAGCTAAGCCGTCAGAAGCCGCTGCGGCGACGTGGATTTGCTGACCGCAGCATGTTCATTTTTTTTTTCTCCGCTGCGGTCGTGCTCTCCTCTATGGGAGCGCCGGCCGCATCGGAAGAGCGAGCGGCCAGGCTGCTTCAAAGCCGCCGCGGGTTTTGCAGCAGCGGTTCTCCCAGCGGAAATCTTGCGGTTTTTCGCTGCAGCCAAACCGCGAGATTTCCGACGAAAATCCGCCCTGTGAGAACCCACCCTAAGGAGGGTAAGTGTGATTGGCTGTCTTGGTTTCATATTGGTTCTGCACATCATTACTGCAACATGGCCGCAACGAAGAACCGCAAATTTTCTGCTGAGAATCCGCCCTGTGAGAACCCACCCTAAGGGGGGTAAGTGTGATTGACTGCCTTGGTTTCATATTGGTTCTGCACATCATTACTGCAACATAGAGATGAAAGACCAGAGAGGAACTACTGAGCTACAGTATCTGTGATCCGTGTGGAAATGGGATGACCTAGTTTGTTTTTTCTGCTCTATATTTAGGTAACTTCCAGTTTGCATTTTTTGGAAATTTTTGAACATTATGTTCCAAAATGACAGAAAGGGGAAATTTAAGCAGACACTAGATGTTTTTACCTGCCTATATCAGTAATTATATTGCCAGTTTCAGGGGTTTTTTTGTGATTATGTTCCAGGTGTGAATTAGGTTCTTTTCAAGTGTCAGGTTTTTATCTTTACAGGACCCAAAGAATGCATCACGTTGTACCTCTAGTTACACTCTGTGTATAAGGAAACTTTCTTTGGGGATGACCGTCACCTATTCGTTGCCCCCATAATGCGGTCGTTGGTCTGCTACCAGTGAGCATTTTTATACTCGACTGAACAAGATGATTATTGTCCCGGTCATCACCCTGCTAATCATTAGACGTTTTAACAAATGTTTTTTTCCCAGTTTATCGGGCTGTGTAAAAGTTCCTTTAGCTACTGGCGTTTTCTGTTGCCTTTTAGATTTCCTCTGCTGTTGCAAAAGATGATTATTCTTCTCACTGATGTCCAAATGCGTCTGTAGTAGACCAAACATGTTTGCAGTATTTTAATGCTTAAGGATATGTTCACACAGCTAAATCCAATGCAGATTTTTCCACCTCTGGAACCGCAGCAGAAATCCACGGCTGTTCTATCGCAGATTTTGCCACTGGCCCGCACTCAGATATAGTCCTGTCACTATGCAAAATCCCTATGTAGAATTCCCTACATATTTCTATGTGGAATCACAGCAGATTCCACGTGCAGATTTTGTGAGTTGACAGAGATAAATCCGTGGCAAAATACATGGCAGAAATTTGTGGATTTCTACCGTGTTTCTCAGAAAATAAAACACTGTCTTATAATAATTTTTGCCACAAAAGAAGCAGTGTCTTATTTTCAGGGGGAGGGGGGCCTTATACTCACCTGGTCTGCGGCGTCCGCGATGGTCTTCGGCGGCGCTGCGGCAAACTGCGTCCTCCCCGTCTGACAGCTGAGCTGCTTCCTGGTGACAGGGCTTTGATTACCCCGCCTCCAGCAAAGCGAGCGCTATGATTGGCTCATTGGGCCCCAGACAATCACAGCCAGCGCTCAATAAGCCAATCACAGCCACTCAGTGAATGACAGGGGTATTCAAAGACCTGTCACCAGGAAGAAGCTCAGCAGTTTGCCGCAGCGTCGCCGGAGACCATTGGCAGGCATCGGGATGCCGCAGACCAGGGGAGGATAGTTTTTTTTAATTTCCCCCAGTCGTCTCCACGACAGCACCAATGAGATTGCCTCCTCCTGGTAGGACAGGAACATACTGAGAGGTTAAAAGCTCCCCCCCTTCCCCACTTTCCTCAGTGTCTTCCTGTCCTGCCAGGAGGCAGGATCTATGAGAGGAGCTGGTGGAGAAGCCAGCGAAAGCATACAGGCGGATCGGAAGGCAGTGGCTCACCCTGTCATCCCTTCGCAGCCAGACGACTCCCGGGACGCCACATCAGGGTGGTAACCCCCGGGCCAGGTTCCTCCCGCGGCGGCCCATGGGGGGTTCAAAGCGGGAGCCTCAGTCCCCCTCGTCCTCCGGCAGAAATTACAGCGCGGCGCTCCAGGAAGCCCTTTGACGGCAGGGGGCGGAGCGCCGCATCTCACGTCCAGCGCGATGACGTCATCGCGTCTGCATTAGGAGCGGAGGGGGCGGGGCTTAGCGCAGGAGCGCGAAAATTCAAATAGGAACCTGAGAGAAGCCAGAACACCAGCATCACAGGTCGCAGGGTGTCTGCAGCACTGGTATAAAGATGAGTGCTCCAGCCCCAGAGACAGCTGAAACCTCAGCCTCAGCGGCCGTAAGTAGCCAGTGCGGCAAAAATACAATGCAAATATCCAGTATGTTGTGTATGGAAAAATTGCATGTTTACCCGCAAAAATGCTTTGTTTGTCAGGGGGATAAAAAAGACATCCCCCCCAGAACAAAACTGCGAAAGTGCGTGGAATGCGGGACGAGACTGCCAGCCACGTATCAGAGGCCTCTATGCAAGGCATGCGTGGCTAGGCTAGTCAGAGAGGAATCGGGGGGATTCCTGGATGACGTTAGAAAGCTGGTGAAGGAAGAGGTTCAATCAGCTCTAACGTCACTGCCGGCACCGCCAGCGAAACGCCAAAGAAAGGCATATGTTCCCGAGGAGTCTTCTGATTCCGAGAACTCCATCGGATCAGAGCAAGAGGAGCAGGCGGCCGAAGAGTCCTCAGAGGAGGAGGACTACAGGAAATATTTGTTCCATCAAGATGAGTTGACGGAACTAATTAAATCAGTTAGGGCTACGTTAAAAATAGAACAGCCCAGAGAGCCGCGGACCCGACAGGATGAGATATTCAGTGGACTTGGGGAGAGGCGCAAACATACCTTCCCGGTCCACAAAAACATCTCTAAAATAATTCAGAGAGAGTGGAGTAAACCAGACGCAGGTTCCTACTCCGCTCGAGGCGTAAAAAGGAGATACCCCCTGGAGGAGGAAGCTTGCGCAAGCTGGGACGAAATACCTAAGGTAGACGTCCCGGTGGCCAAGGTAGCCAAGAGGACGACTCTGCCCTTTGAGGATGCCGCACAGCTAAAAGACCCCATGGATCGCAAGGCAGAGGGACTCCTAAAGAAATCATGGGAGGCAGCGGCAAACATCCTTAGGCCAGGGATCGCAGCCACTTGCGTGGCGCGGACCCTGGGGGTATGGTTAGAGCAGCTGGAACTACATCTGACCAACAAAACGCCGAGGGATCAGATCCTTAACTCCCTTCCCATCCTGCGCATGGCCACTAACTTCCTAGCGGACGCCGCGGCCGAGACCGTCAAACTCTCAGCAAAAGCCACAGCCCGCGCTAACTCAGCCAGAAGGGTGTTATGGCTGAGGTCATGGTCAGGCGACCTGGCCTCGAAAAACAAATTGTGTGCCCTCCCATTCTACGGCCAATTTCTATTCGGACCGGACCTAGATAAAATTCTAGAGAAGGCGGCCGACAGGAAAAAAGGGTTCCCTGAGGAAAAACCACAGAGTGAAGACCTTTCCCCGGGCCCCAATGCAGCAGCCCGAGGCCTACCGAGGCAAGGGCAAGACAGGCCGCTGGAGTTACCCCAAGGGGGGCAGAGGAAGGAATATCCTCTTCAACCCCCATCAGGGGGAGCCGAAGCAAAGACCCTGACGCCATCCCCGTAGGGGCAAGGCTGGGGAGCTTTGTGGATCAATGGGCCGCAATCTGCGGGGGCCCATGGATCCCAAAGATCCTACAGCACGGATACCAGATAGAGCTGGTATCCATCCCCAGAAGGAAATTTATTACCACGCGAGCCCCAAAAAAACAGCTACATTTACTAGGGCAAAGCGTGCGCGACTTGCAGCGGTTAAACGCAATATCTCCCGTACCGCGAAACGAGGAAACCCAGGGCTATTACTCCAGGCTCTTTTTAGTAAAAAAACCCGTCGGGAAACACCGGACGATAATAAACCTGAAAGACCTGAACACCTGCGTCCGATACAGGAGATTCAAAATGGAAACCATCTCCTCGACAATAAAGTTGATCCCCAGAGGAGCCTACATGGCGTCCATCGATCTGAAGGACGCGTATTTTCACATCCCGATCCACAAAGATTCACAGAAATACCTGCGGTTCGCAGTGGACATGGGCGGAAGAACAGAGCACCACCAGTTCAGATGCCTGCCCTTCGGGATATCCTCAGCTCCCAGAATCTTTACCAAGATTATGGCGGAGGTAGCCGCCCACCTGAGAGAAAAATCGATCCTAGTAGTACCATACCTGGACGATATTCTATTAATAGCAGAGTCCAAAAAACTCCTAACCAAACATCTGGAGACAGTGCTACAACTTCTCCAATCATTGGGATGGATTATAAACTGGGAAAAATCCAGCCTAGATCCCGGCAAGCAGAAGACGTTTCTGGGAATAACTCTCGACTCAGAATCGCAATGCTCCTACCTACCCGAGGAGAGAATACGAAAAATCCGCAGAATAGTCAAAACCTTCCTACGAAGACGATTCTGCACAATTCGGGAGGCAATGTCTCTTCTGGGGAGCTTGACATCATGCATCCCAGGAGTAGCATGGGCCCAGGCCCACACCAGAGCCCTACAGGCCGTAGTCCTATCCTCGTGGGACAAAAGGCAGTCCTCGCTAGGGGCAAGGATGTACATCCCAAACAGGGCAAAAACATCCCTGCGTTGGTGGACATCCCCAGAGAACCTGCGGAGAGGGGTTCACTGGCTACAAAACCCAGCCATCCACATCACAACAGACGCAAGCGCCTGTGGATGCGGAGCGCATGTGGGGAACCAATTCTTTCAGGGTCCCTGGCCTCAGAGGATAAAAGAACAATCCTCAAATTTCAGAGAACTACAGGCAGTTTGGCAGGTTCTACAGCAGTTGGGCAACTCGCTACAGAACCATCACATAAAAATACTGTCAGACAATGTCACCGCGGTCGCTCACATACGACACCAAGGGGGCACAAGATCTCCCCCACTGCAAAGCATCGCACAGAAAATCTTTCACTGGGCGGAGGGCCGGATCCTCTCGATCACGGCAACCCACTTAAAGGGGACACTAAATGGAAAAGCAGACTTCCTCAGCAGGAAGCAGATAGACCCAGGAGAGTGGTCCCTCTCCCCAGAGGCATTCAAAATCTTAACCAACCGGTGGGGGACCCCACAGTTGGACCTCTTCGCAACCAGGGAGAACACAAAAGTAGGCAACTTTTTCTCCCTCCGGCCAGGAGATCGTCCGATAGCGGTAGACGCCCTGGGCCAGGACTGGGGACAAGGACTGGCCTACGCCTTTCCTCCCATACCACTAATCCCCAGGGTTTTACAGCACTTCAGAACCCAGGGATGCACGCTAATCCTAGTGACCCCCTTCTGGCCAAAAAGAAGCTGGTTCGGTCTTCTGACAACACTGAGCGTCCAGGACCCAGTCACCTTGCCTACCTGGACGGATCTTCTATCGCAGGGGCCACTGAACCACCCCGGCCTAGACAAACTCCATTTAACGGCATGGCTCTTGAGGAATCCTCGCTAAGAAAGAAAGGATTCTCAGAGAAAGTAGTAGAAACCCTAATGTCCAGTAGGAAAAAGACGACCCACCTGATCTACCAGAAGGTCTGGAGAAAGTTTTCCTCGTGGAGACAGGGAAGGGATCGCGGGGATTCTATCCCCGACACTCCGCTAATCTTAGAATTCCTGCAGGAGGGCTTAGAGATGGGCCTCTCCCCGAGCACCCTAAAAGTCCAAGTTTCAGCCCTTAGCGCTATCTGCGACACAAAATTCGCAGACGATAGATGGGTCCACAGGTTCCTAACAGCAGCAGCTAGATTACGCCCTAGGCCCATAAACCTGTTCCCAGACTGGAACCTTAATTGGGTTCTAGGGGCCATGACAGCGGTACCATTCGAACCGATCAAAGCGCTACCTATAAGAATGCTGACAATCAAGACCATCTTCCTAGTAGCCATTACATCCGCAAGACGGGTTAGCGAACTACAGGCCTTGTCCATCCGCCACCCGTTTATGAAAATTACAGACACCAAACTAATATTTAAAACAGACCCGGCCTTTATGCCGAAAGTAGTGTCAGATTTTCATAGGTCCCAGGATATAATAATCCCCTCATTCTTCAGCCACCCAAAAAACGAGGAGGAAAGAACCCTAAGCTGCCTGGACGTTAGGAGAGCAGTCCTAACCTACATAGATACAACAAGCCACTGGAGGCGGGACGACAACCTGTTCGTCCAGTTCAGTGGCCCAAATAAGGGTAGCAAAGCAGCGAAAAATTCCATAGCCAGGTGGATCCGCCTGGCCATCATAGAATCCTATAAAGCCCTCGGGAAGGAGATCCCGCTAGCGCTTAAAGCCCATTCCACAAGGGCAGTAGCGTCCTCGTGGGCCGAACACAGTTCAGCCTCGGTCGAGCAAATTTGCAAGGCCGCAGTCTGGAAAAAACCCCACACGTTTACTAAACACTATAGGGTAAAAGTGCAGCAGGACGAGGACATGGCCTTCGGCCGCAAAGTCCTCTCGGCAGCGATCCCACCCTAATAAACTTTAGTTGGTACGTCTCATTGGTGCTGTCGTGGAGACGACTGGGGGAAAAAGTGGATTATACCCACCTGATAATCAGGTTTCCAGTAGTCTCCACGACAGCACCCGTACCTTTCCCGCCCTAGAAAAATAAAATAATAAATTGAAAAATTAAAAAACCCCGGTTAGGGGAAAAAATTTAAGTTTAGCTCCTGCCCCGGCAATTCGTTAGAATCCACTGAGGAAAGTGGGGAAGGGGGGGAGCTTTTAACCTCTCAGTATGTTCCTGTCCTACCAGGAGGAGGCAATCTCATTGGTGCTGTCGTGGAGACTACTGGAAACCTGATTATCAGGTGGGTATAATCCACTTTTTTTATAAAGGTTAGCTAGGTCTTATTTTTAGGGGGGGGGGCTTTAATTATAAGGACTCCCCTGAAAACCACAGGAGGTCTTATTATCAGGATAGGTCCTATTTTCGGGGAAACACGGTATAGGCAGCATCCACTCTGAGCCTTAGGCTCTCTTAATATCTGCATCGTGGTTTCCGTTTTATAAACAATGCGATAGAATGCCGGCTTTATCTATGGTGCCTCGGACACAGATGTAAACGTAGCATAATGTGTGGTGTTTATTTTTCATTGAACATGCGGCAAATAAATGCTCTGTTAAACCATTTTTATCACCAGGCTCAAATTGTTACACTGGATCAATGGGTGCAGCAGCTGGAAACACTGAAATGTACAAGGATCTAAGAGACAAGAGATTGAAAAGGTATGTATGTAGGTATGTGTGTGTGTAATAATATATGTATATAATATACTAAATACCCTTTTGTCCGAAACTCCGCACGATTCCACTCCCCTCATCTTGATCAATCATCTCATCATTGTTAATTTACTTAATACGCAGAGTTCTTTCATGACAATCAAGAACTCTTGTTTATTAAAATTGGTTATATCTGATTGATTGTTTTATTACAATGTTAGGGAGAAATATGGATCCTATTTATACAATGAAGTTACTGATGTATAAGTCCAATTCTCGTAAATGCTTTGATATAAATTCAAGATTGATGACATTACCTTGAAATTCCAAATGTATGCAACTCTGTTGAAAATTTTAAATAAAAACATTCTGAATAAAAAGTGAGTTACTAAATACCCTTTTGTTTCATACAGCCAGGAAGGTGATGCCACTAATGCTAGTGGAGCCCCAGAAAGCTTGACTTTTAAGGAACGCCAGCGTCTCTTCTCGCAGGGCCAGGATGTCTCAAACAAAGTAAAAGCTTCCCGTAAACTAATGGAACTGGAGAACGAGCTTAATACGAAATAATAATGTATGGTTACACTGAAAGGCATCTTATGGATTTAGAATTATCAAATTTTCTTAATCATAGGACTTTGAGGGAGGGGTCAACAGTTAAAGGGGAGAAATATATTTTTTCTGTAAAGAACAATTTCATGATTCCTTTATTCTCAGACTTTTCATTTGACGAGTAGAAATTCTGCACTAGTAAGCAATTTTTCAACTTGCCTATACAGCAAGTACTAAATGGTGGTTTCTCATGTTTAATAAACTACAGTGAAAAGTGTGTAAAATCTGAATATTAGACATCTTGATACATTCTCCCACACCTAGTTAGATTTTACATTTATAGATATATGAATTGTAAAAAGACACAATAATTAGTCTATATAAGTCTAAAAATCACTTTTTTGTTCTTTTTAATACCACTAGGGCTATAGGTGTTTGTTTTTTGTTTCTTTTGGTTTTTTTGGAAAGTTCTGACTGCTTGGAGCCTGAGAACAGAAATTAGGTTTTAAGAGAGGTTTTGTACATGTTGCACATGGATATTGAAAAACTGAGTGTTAGAGTGCAATATACACTGTACCGTAAAAACATATGGGGTCTAGTTCTCCACATCGCAGCATTGTTCTGCTACAAACACTACAGAAAGAGATACATTTTTGGAGTTCTAGTCGTTATGGAAGCAAGCAATGGAAATCACTGATGATGTGCTGGACACTTAAGCTTTATCAATTTAAATCTGGACATCAATAATGTAAAATTTTATAAAACAAGAAGCAGATAATGTTAAAATGGATATATTATAGATCAACGGGACTGTTTTTACAATTGTCATTCAAAATGTTTTGCATTATATTTATACTGTATTAAAATAAAAAGGAGCTCTGCTGTTTTGAAGATGTTATGGTAGCAGCTGCAACACTTAATGAATTTAGGTGCAATATGGGTTCTATGGCAGACTACATGCACTCTACACGCGTTTTGTGGGTCCAAAATTTGGTGCAATCAATTTCATAATGTCTTTTAAAGGTTGAAGCTCTGTTTTTGGAGGCATCATAAGGTGGGTGGGGAGGTCTTACTAAATATGCATATCTTCATTAGTTCAATTGGAGGTGTATTTGAACTGATAGTTTTTAATACTAGTAACTTCCCTACATGTGGCTTGTGCTTCCCAGCTGTGTGGCTTGCCATCAGAGTCCTCAGCGGTGGTCATACGCACTGGTTACAAAATGGACAGTCAGACTGACAAAATTGCAGTTTCATATATTAACTGTTAACGCCTCATCTCCATTTATTTTTATTTGAATCTTGCTCCCGACCACCACTCAAACCTGAATGTGAACGAGGACCTCTGCTGATAGAATGTAACAAATGGTGAATACAAAGTACAGACCCAGTTTTTAGGCCCAGACTGTCATCTCCTGTTTTAGGACCAGTCTTTTCCCTGTTGAAAATGCAAAGAAAAGAAAATTAGGCAAGTGTTGCTCACAGAGTTTACACTCCACATCACCAATCATAGCGAGACATGATCGTATTAGAGCTCCAGGCCTAATCGACTACAATAGTATTTGACTGCAGAAAGTTTCTCATTTGGATAGAAGTTTGGTTAGAGGTGTATCTTGAAAATCATAGCAAATGGCTTACAGGAGACCTGAGATGGAAATGATTGGCTGTAAGTCTGTATTTTCTTCACAGAAAAGGAATAAAGGCCACTTTTCGCATGACCATATTTCGCCATTAGTATGTGTAAGTCAAAACTAGGGGCAAGACTGAAATGAGGTAGAGAGAAAAAATATAATGAAAATACTTTTAAGTTCCACTTCTAGTTTTAGCTGACAAATACTGATGTGAAATACTGTGTAACGGGAAACCAGCCAATGCCATGAATTCATTGCCGCATATGTTGTTCACTAGTGCATCCTTTACAAACTGCCTGAGGACATAATTGGGCAGAGGCTAATTTTGCTTGTTTATCAGCTTGAATAATTATACTGCAAAGTATTTACTGTTCAGATTCTTCTTTCTAAGCAAAAACATCATTCAAACATTGTAGGTATACATATAGATCACATCTTTTGGCATACACCATACTTTTCGTAATTGTTCCTTATTAATGAAAACTTCAACTGCTGTAATTTCCAATTTCTACTATATTTTACTTGCAAGCTATTTTAATAAAGTTTGTATGTAATTATGTATTTTGCATTTTAGTTTTTATTTTATTTCAAAATGTTTTTCTTAACTTTTTTTTCCATAAGTAAGGTATGGTGTAGATGCATGTTATTCAGTGATAGAGGTACAATAGGATATTAGATCTTTAGCAATCATTTTCAAGTTTTATGGTATATATGTCTGGTTCAGAGAATTCAATTTTAGTTTCTAACAAACCTTTGACATATCTTGTTGCATCTTAGTAAAAGAAACGTTTTTGGGAAAAGTTGGAAGGGGAGGGAGGGAAAGGTAGGATGGAACAAAAGGGAGTGGGATTGGGGAGGGAGGAGGTCCCGTAACTAGATCTCTATAACAAATGTAAACTGAACGTTAAACATTGTTGACATCATGAGTAATTTAAGATTAATTTTTTAGTTTCTCTCCTCCTGCTTAACCCCAACAGGGCTCAGATAGCGCCCAGGAGTTTTGCGTAGTGGCGGCACTCGTAGGGCTCCCCTACGCCTCTAGAGTCTCATCAATCAGAAGACTATCAGAGGGTCCGTCCCCCCACCCCTATTCTCTCTTTAAGGATGTTGTTGATCTCGGTCTATGTAACCTTCTGGCCCCTCTGAATATATCTATAGGCTGAGTATTATGCCAATTTACTGTAAGGGTGGTGGATACGCTAGATTGGATATAATGAATGAGGTTACAAAAGCTCTTACTCACTGAGCGAGGAGTGCACATAGATGCATCCTCTCACCATGCATGAACTACATATATCAGAATGGTCTGGCACCCTGTATCCACTATGTGTGGGAGTATACACTAAGCAGCCACCCCCCTCTATATCAAGAGGCAGTGTGAGTGGCTGTCTTATCGGTGTCCTGCACAGGTGTTATTCGCTCCTCCATTTGGTAGTCAGCAACCTGCATGGTGAGAGGATGCATCTATGTGCACTCCTCACTCAGTGAGTAACGGCCATTTTCTGTGATTGTTTTTAATTTTTTATTTCCCCTTCTTTGATGCAGGTTACAAAAGCTCGGGCCAAAGCATCTACTTTGCAAGGTGGAATGCAGGAAGGGGCAGGATACCTTATCAAATGCTTTTTCTGCATCTAGGCTAAGCATGAGTCTTTTTGGGCAGTAAAGCCTCCTTGAGATGGGTGAATAATGTCCGGGAGTATTTTCAGAAGGCGAATGGTCAGCAGTTTTGCGAAGTAGTAACCCCTTAACGACCAACCCATAGTGTTTTTACGTCCTCCCGAAGTGGGCTTTATTCTCTGAGGACGTAAAAACATGTGTCCTGCAGAAAATAATGCCCCTCGGGCTGTGGACGTGACAGCTCCATGCTGTCGGTGTCTGCAGGTAGCTGACAGCATGGAGCTGTCATCCGGGGCTGTTCGGAGCCCCCCCCCCCCCCCCCCCGGCATTGCGATCGGCGCTATGCAATGGATAGCGCCGATCGCAAAAAAGTAAATAAAAGTGCAATAAAAGTTAGATTCAGCTGCTCTGATGGATCGGAGTCAATGCAATTTAGAAGGGGTTAAAATACTCATGACACCCCTGAGTGAATACGTTAAAGGGTGTAGTTTTTAAAATGGGGTCACTTGTGGGGGTATCTATCATTTTGACTCCTATGAGCCTTTCCAATCTTGGATTGGTGTAGGAAAACAAAGTGTTCCTCAAAATGCTGAAAAGTAATGTTACATTTGTACGTCTCCTAAATGGTTAAAAAAAAACGAAAGTTTTTTCAATGTGCGCCCAAAATAAAGTAAACGGATGGAAATATAAATCTTAGCAAAAATTTCTATATTATGTTTGCACATATTTGAGATATTGCAGTTGGAAATGTGAAAAAATGACGATTTCTTCAAAATTTTCCCAATTTTGGCGCTTTTAATAAATAAACACAAATTCTATCGGTCTTTTTTTTCCACCTAAATGAAGTACAATATGTGGCGAAAAAACAATGTCAGAATCGCTTGGATATGCAAAACCTTTCTGGTCTTTTTCCATGCTAAAGTGACATTAAGGCGTAAACAGGCTTGGTCACTAAGGGGTTAATGACATGGCCTATTTTGGGCTTAAGCACGCAACAATTTTTGGCGGATTTTCTTCATTTTTCAAAAGTCATAGCTTTTTTATTTTTCCATTGATGCGGCCGTATAAGGGCTTGTTTTTTTGCGTGGAGAACTGTAGCTTTAATCGGTGACACTTTTGGGTACATTGACTATATTGTAAAAGTTGTATTTTTTTTTTATGATAGGGAGAGAAAACGCATCAATTCTGCCATGGATTTTTTTCTTTTTCTTTTTTACAGCGTTAATCACGCAGCATAAATGACACAATCCATTATTTCTGCGGGCCGGTACGGTTACAACGATACCAAAATTCGTACTTGTTTTAAAAGGTTTTTCCATTTTTCTGCAATAAAACCCCCTTTTTTTTTTTCTAAATCGCTGCATTCAAAGTCCTGTAACTTTTTTATTTTTTTATGTATGGAGCTCTGTGAGGGCTTATTTTTTGCAAAACGAGCTGTGGTACCATTTTGGGGTACATACGGCTTTTTTGATCACTTTTATTGCGTTTTTAGGGAGGCAAAATGCTAAAAATTTGCATTTTGCCTCAGTTTTTTAGCGTTTTTTCTTCTGTTCACAGTCAAAAGCATGTGCAACTTATTGTATGCGTCGTTACTTACGTGACAATACCAAATATGTGGGGTTTCAATTGTTTTTTACCTTTTTTTATGGTAATATGAGAAAAAACATAAAGGGGTTTTTTTTACATTTTTCTTTTTTATTCATTTTTTAAATCTTTTTACACAATTTGAGTCCCTCTGAGGGACTTGCAGCACTGATGATCACTACTGCCCTGCCATGCCTTATCGCTTATACAGCGATCATAGGCTATGGCACTACAGGACGCCAGTCTCTCTGTGAACCCTTACCATGCCGCGATCTACATAGATCGCGTCAGGGAAGGGGTTAACAGCGGGGTGCGCATCTCCGATGCACCCCCGCTGTTGCAGCGGGAGGTCGGCTATGACTGACAGCCGGGTCCCGCTGCGGGATAGCGCGAGATCATAAGTGATCTCGCGCTATCCCCAGGACATAAGTTTGCACCCTGTTGCAGGAAGTACCCCGCTGCCAGGATGTAAATTTACGCCCAGAAGCGGGAAGGGGTTAATAGTCACAGTTCAGTAATGAAATTGGGCGGTGTGACGGTACGAACGTGGGGTCTTTGTTGGGTTTAAGTATGAGGACAGTTCTGTAGGCAAGAAGCATGTCAACTTGCACATTGTGGACATAAATGTGGGTATTAGTTCTATTTGTAGGATTTTGTAGTATTCATTACTATATCCATCAAGGCTCAGAGTTTTGTTTGGTGAGGTAGTCGCCAGTGCTAGCTCCTCCTCTTCGGAGAATTATAATTCTAAGAGGTCGGATTGTTCCGACGTGAGTTTGGGTAGCTTAAGGGTGTCTAGCCAGGCTTCAATATCATTTGTGTTAGTGAGGGATGCCCTATATAAGCCTTCAAAATAGGTCTGCATAACTTCTATGTCTGTTTGTTTGAACTGTTTGGCGTCTGTAGCGGGATTGGTTAGAGCTAGAATTGGTTTACACTTTGTGACTTAGCAATACGGGCCAGAAGTCAGCCTGGTTTAGTTGGCTTGTTGGTAAAATTTATTTTGGTCTGATTTTGTGAGCCATAGTGCTAGCTATTTGTTTTGTTTAGTCGTAAGATGTCTTATTATGCTGGAAGGGGGAGTGAGCATATTGTTGGGTGGACAGTAGGGAGAGTTGTAGTTTAGAGAATTGAAGTCGGATCTGTTTGCGCTTATAGGAAGTGTAGCTTCCTATGTGCCCTCACATTACTGTGGCCCAGAATAAGGCGATGTTCTCTGTGGTCAATGTTATCATCTAGAAATCAGAAGACTTCAGGAGGTTTTTTAAAACAAACTGGGCCAATTATCTTGAAGTATGAAGGAAAGGTCCAGATTTTTGTTTTCCTTTTGCGGTACCCTACCACTGAAGAATAAAATAGTTGGGGCATAGTCTGAGATTACAATAGGGAGTATAGAAGCATTCGAGAATTTTTCAAATATGGGGAAATGACAGGAGAAAAGTCTATTCTTGAGAAACTATGATGCGCTGAAGAGTGGCATGTGTATTCTCTTGAGGTAGTGTTAACAGTGCACTAAGGATTACAGAGCGATAGTGTTTCCATGAGATGTAGGAGATCCCTAGAGCAGGGGTGTCAAACTCATTTTCACTGAGGGCCACATCAGGCTTATGGTGACCTTCAAAGGGCCGATTGTAAGACTGTATAGTAAGGGCCTGTTCACACATGCGCATTTGCGTACATACTATGCAGTGAATAGAAGCCATTAATTTCAATGAGTTCATTCACATGATGTATATTTTCACACAGCATGACGTATTTTGTTGCGTACTACGCACCCCAATAGGCCATTGAAGTGAATGGGCCATGCAAATACGTGGTGAATGCGCAGGAAACCTATGTATTCACTGCATATTGGCTCACCATTTCAGTAGGCCTATCTGCTTTCCTTTTTGCGTGCCCAAATATGCAGGCATAAGCGATTTTTGATTGCGCAAATACGCAGCGTATTTGTGCGACCGAAATACAATTACACCCGTGTGAATGAACACATCTGCTTTCCTTTTTGCGTGCCCAAATATGCAGGCATAAGTGATTTTTGATTGCGCAAATACACAGCGTATTTGTGCGACCGAAATACAATTACACCCGTGTGAATGAGCTCATCTGCTTTCCTTTTTGCGTGCCCAAATATGCAGGCATAAGCGATTTTCAATTGCGCAAATACGCAGCGTATTTGTGTGACCGAAATACAATTACACCCATGTGAACGAGCCCTAATAGTGACCCTGATAGTGGCCCCAGTAAAAATAATGACCCCCCAGTGGCCCAATTTTTAATATTAACCCTCTCAGTAGTAATACCCCATAGCAACATTAAGCCCCCTCAGTAATAATAATAAGACCCCCTAAGTAATAATAGTTCCCCCCAACCCATATACTTACCTCCTCCTAGCTATCAGCACCGCGCTCCCCCTCTGCTCGCGCTGAGCCTGGATGCACACTGACGTCAGTGTGTGCGCCCAGCACGCTTCCTCCCTGAGTTCTCTCCTGCGGAACTGATGAGCAGGGGACTCAGGAGAGGAAGATCCTGGCTGCACACTGATGTCAGTGTGCGCCAGGATCAGCGGTAACAGCACGGTAATCGTTGCAGTGGTGAGCGGCGTCGGCACGCCGTGGGCCACATAACATGAGGCAGCGGGCCTTGTGTTTGACACGTGCCCTAGAGGCTTGTGTGTGTTTGCATTATTTTGTGAAGCTCTATCTAGGATTGGATGAATCGTGGTATTAAAGTGTCCTATAATGAGGTGGTAGTCTTGCCTTTGGAGCAGTAAGGAAGTGAGCTTTGCGAAAAAGTCTATATTGGCTTGGTTTGGAACATTAACCCCTTGAGTGGCACGCCCGGAAAAGTTCCGTGACGAGCTCCACTGCTCATAGCAACATAGCCCGGAAGATTTCCGGGCTATGTATCACTATGGGAGCTGCAGAGCACAATGCCTCAAGCTGTGACAGTGTGCTCTGCCTGCACAGACCAACAGAGAACAAAGCAAGGGCTTTGAAAAACCAGCAGAAGATATTGCCGACATGTCGGCAATGTCCTGCTTTGTTTACAGGTTGCCATAGAGACCATCGGCTTGTCAGAAGCAAGCCGATGGTCTCTGTGGCAGGGAGAGCTGGTTGTTAGCTGTCAGAGGACAGCTAGGTACCAGCTCTTACAGCAGAGATCAGAGAAAACCTCCGATCTCTGCTGTGTTAACCCTTTACATGCTGCAGTCTATGTGACTGCAGCATGTAAAGGGCTGTCACTGCAGCATGTAAAGGGCTGTCACCATCGGACCCCTGGAATGTGATCAGGGGTCCTGATGGGTCACTGTGGAAGTCCCCTAAAGGGACAAAAAAAAAAAAAAATAAAAAAAAAAATAAAAAAAAGTAAAACAATTATTAAAAAAATAAAAAAAACACTTGTCTCCCTTTACTTTGTAAAAAATCAAAAATACAATCACACATGTGGTATCCGTGCGTCGTAATGACCCAGAGAAGGAAGTTAATACATTATTTAACCCCTTAATGACATGGCCCCTTTTTTCTTTTTTCCCCATTTCTTTTTTTCCTCCCCCCTGTTTAAAAAATCACAACTTGTCCCGCAAAAAACAAGCCTTTATATGGCCATGTCAATGGAAAAATGAAAAAGTTATGGCTCTTGAGACGCAACTGCAAAACTAGTTGAAATTCAATGATTAGACCATTTTACAAAACCTGCCCTGGTTGGCACGACAGGGTGGTAGGAAACCTGCCACTCAAGGGGTTAAGGGATTGTAGTGTTCATTGTAAATACAAACTTTTAGCAATAGGTATCTACCCTCTTTGTCTATCAGTTCCTCTTCAATAAAATACGGCAAGTCCCTACAAAAAGGATGGCCACTCCTCGAGAGTTTGACGTGCGATTTACAGTGTAACAGGAGTCCAACCAGGGGGCCCGCAAAGGGGTCCAAGTGTTGGCCCTCCAGTGCATCTCCTGCAGGTAGACTATATCGGGTTGAAGACTTTTCAAGTTCATCAGAACCTTTTTTTTGTTTAATTGGTGTGTTAAGGCCCGCCACGTTCCATGATGCAATCTTAATGTCAGTGGGAGTTGAATATTCTTGTTGTGTCTTCTATATTTATGATCATACCAAGTGATTTGGATTGTGCGGTTGTGGTGTATCTTACCTCCCCATTGTTGTCCCTGCAAGCGACAAAAGGTTGATTAAGGCGTGATGGGGAACCCGCGCACTACCAGTCCAGATCTATGGAGCAGTAGGAGATAGAAACATACTAGTGCCAACATATAATCAACCAAAACATAGAGAAGCATGCATGAATTAACTTTTGAACCTATATGAGGCCTAGGCCTCGACACAGTGAGAAGGGAGGAGAAACTTAGTTCACACTGCAGTCCAGTGGTATAAGTAATATATCAAAATGTTAGATGCGGAAACACGCATTGCTTCCGAATGGTGGTTTATGGTGGTCTGTCATTCTCCTGGAGGCGGAAATATTGGCATGCTGAGTGGGGATCATCAAAGATCAGTTGTTGGCCAATATCTTGCACTTTTAGTTTGGCAGGAAACTGTAGCTGAAACTTTACAGTGGAAATAGGTGCAAATTCGGGTGAATGCTTTATGTTTTAGGGAGACTGAGGCAGAAAAGTCCTGGAATATTAAGCCCCTAAAGCCTCTGATCCTCAAGACAGGTTGACGACTGTAATCCCTGAGAATTTTCTCTTTTACTTCCCAGTTAAGGTATTTCGCAATTACCTGTTTGGGGTGTTGACTTGCATCCGATGATCTGGGAGGCCCTATTCTGTGAGCTCGCTTTATGCTAGTTTTATCAGGAGGGATGTCCAAGGAAAGGGCTTTGGGGAGTTCTTCTGTCAGCAGGACAGTGAGGTCATTTCCCACAGTGTTTTCTGGAATACCCACAAAGTTATTCCCGTGGCTTCCAGTTTCTCTCTCAACTCAAGTTTGTTTGCTTGACATCTGGTGATTGTTCCGAGTTGGAGACTTTTATCTCGTAGGTGGTCACTTAGTTCTCTAGGTCTGTAATTTTATGAGCATTTGTACTGATGAGGGACAGTGCAGAGCTAATTAAGGTATGAAGCATCTGCAGTCTCTTATCAAACATCAGCATCAAAAGTCTGGATAACTCTTGCACCGCTGACGGGGCCTGTGAGGTCTCGCGGGTCGATGCATAGGTAGGGCTGTGGCTTGGAGATGACTGGGGAGATGTAGAGTCATTGTCCTCAGTGGGGTTTTGCGAAGTATGCTGATCCTGGGCTAGTTCTAAGGGATCCTGTAGGAGTTTGACACGGACATGTCCTTTCTGCCTTTTAGTTCGCGACATGGCTGAGTTGATTTAGCTTTTGTGAAGAAGGTTGGGTGGAAGGCTGTTAGGAAGGCCAAGGCGTACTACATGCGTCAGGCCTCCATAAGTATTTTTCCATAATCCCGCGCAGCTGACTCAGAGAAAATACCCAGTGGCCCTCGGGTGTTAAGAAAATGTGTTTCCCCTTGTGGAAAGGAATGTGCACAGCTCGTCACAGGCTTTATTATAGCTGGGTTGGTATAGCCGCATAGTTTTGCACAGACTTCAGTGTGTACGTAGGTGTACTCAGGATGAATTGTAACTGGGGGGTTTTACGTTAGGTGCTAGTGTTCATGCGGTTCATATCGTCTCAGCAGTATCGGTAAAGCCAGAGGTTGTAGGTCTGTATTTTTGGGCAGTGACGTGGTACAAGGGTCCTGTCAAATATAGGGTTTTACACCCTGGGGTCTCCAGAGATATCAGTGATAAAATGTGACCATACTTGAAGTCTCACTTCTGGAGATCCCCCTGTTATTCTTTTAAGACATTTTGTGGCTTAGCACCTTCTGGCTTTCAGATTTGGATGTGCAGGGGACTTATACTTCGCGAAGTGTAAGGTGTATATTATTGTACATCCTTCACACTTGTGGCTCACTGCCGCTCAACTTGTGGTTTCCAGTTCAGGGCTCTATAGTAGAAATGTAATGCAGGGCGTGTTGCAACAAAAGACCACTAACGAAGGAGTGCAGCAAAGGGTCCTGCTCATAGAAACTGCCTGTTATGTCTCCACTTCTTCTTCCACCCATAGGATCATGCATCTCCCTCTATAAGGTTTTCTTTTTATTTCACTTATTTTATCACCTTTTCCTAAACTAGTTCTTGGCTTTTTTTTCTCACTTTCCCCTCACCCGTTCTGGCTAGCACCGTTCTCTTCTGTAGCAGTTATGCCCTCTTGCCTGCCGGTACCCAAGATGGCGGCAGCCTCCTATTGAGTGGTGAGCCTCGCTGATGCAGGGGCCTTGGCAACGTGCAGGTGTGTAGAGAACCCTCTCACCTCAGAATGTCGAAGACGTCAGTCGGAGGGCCTGGAGGCCAAAGCCCTGCAGACCAGTCACTCACCGGCAAGCAGGAGGTCTGCTGCATGACCAGACCAGAGGGATCAGCCAGGAGCCACAGCCCCACAGAAGCCAGCGGACCAGCACAGTCAGCTCAGAGTAGGCCAGGTACCTGCAAAGCAACTGCAGTACCTTTTTATGGTAAGCTTGTTCTCTTTGTGATTTGCGGTTCTGCCGTAAGGCATTTTCCCAAAGTAAACTGTCCTCTGCGCTATCCAGCAGCTCAGGAGGGTCTCTGGTGGGGATTCTTTTTCTGGGATTCTATGGAGAAGGTGAAACTCCTGTGATTTTATACATTTTTATATTAATGCTGTGGAGCTCTTTTTCTGCAACTTCTCCCTGTGCTGGCTTAGTCACACCCCCATGTGTTTATTTTAAATCAAATCTGCTCGTATGACCTGGTACCATTGCCAAAATATACAATTAAGGTTTGCATGATGGTTCAAGAATCTACTAGCTAGACTCTAACTGCGGCCCTAATAGTCCCCAATTATAGCTCACAAACACTAAGTTTGTCAACCACATTTTTATCTGTAGCTAATTATTTAAGCTGGCTAATTATTGATACCAACTTAAACTCTATTAGTCAAGATAATTGCTTTCTTATTCATTTGTTTAGAATCATCCAAGGAATATATCTGTAAAGCAATGCGAATGCTCAATATATCCTGCTCTCAGAACTAGTTTTCCATGCCACTGTCCTGATCAGCGTTCTTGGTTCTAAAAAAAACTAAAATCTTGCCAAATATTCATGGCTATTACTACATTAAACAATCAAACCACCATCAATCTTACTTGCTTCAAAGTTTTGGACTTTTTATACAAGTCTTTATAACAATGACTGGGAATTAAAAGGTGCTCTCCTTAAGGAGAGATGATACCCTTCCCGACCCACGTCACAGGCCTCTCACTAGCCAAGCCAGAATCCTACTACACACTGATGAGGAGCAAAAACCTTGAAATAGATGTCTGTGTACAAATTTCTAGTTTGGTTTTCAATTCCCAATCATTGTTTTACAGACTTGTTTTTAAAGAGTCTGACATTAATTTGAGGGAATGCTGCCATCCAATAGGTGGTGCTGCAGAGGTACTATTCCATTTTCCTTATTTACATATATTTTCTAGAGAAGCATGCATGGCCTTATAAGTCTCTTCACTCACCTCTTAGGTGTCTCTATACACCTTATAGGTGCTATCCTTAAGGAGAGATGATAACCCTTCCGACCCTATTCCCCCTTCTTACTGGAGCAGACAACCCCCTGGTGGACAAAGGCCATGTTGTGCTGCAGCAGTGCTAATCTTGTAATAGTATCGCTCTCATCTTGAAACTTGTTGGGGTGTGCCATTCAGGACTAAACTCCCAGAATCTCTTCTCTCTACCCCTGCTTCTGTCACTCAGTGATCTGCCTGCTCTTCCATACTACCATCCCCCATCACATCTGACCCAGCGAGTGCCTGCTGGGTCAGAGCAGCAAACTCCTTTCTATGATGCGAACAGATCTCAGTGTTGCAAGCCGCTCATTTAGATCCAGGATCTGGGCTTCGAAATGTGCAACACGCTCACATTTTGCACAGCAGTATGCACCCTCAAACAGCTGTTCAACGATTGTGTACATGGCACAGGATGTACACTGGACGGCATTGTCAGTCATGGAGCACAATCTAAATGGGGATTGTAGTCTAGAGACAGAAGCTGAAGTGTGGGCTCTTACCAATCAGATTCTAATTACAAAATATAAATAAGTGTTAAATCACTTGACACTTAAGGTCAAGTGATTTAATTAACTATTGAAAATCTGACAATTTTTCAGCGCAGATTATGCCAAAACACTGCTTTTGTGCCCCAATTACGAGGGGCACAAAAGATTTCCCCTGACCCTCTTTTATTAATTGCAAGATGTTGAAACTGTACTTATGTAATGATATAAGTCTCTAAGTTACGTGCCAATTTGCAGTTCTGAACTGATAACTGTTTCTTTTACAGGCGCTGAAGTGGTGCGAGCTCTGAATGGATTCATCAAGTTCCTTTACACACACACAAAGGGAGACGTTCAATGAGATGAAAAAGATTTGTGGGGAGGATTCCCTTTCATATGATGTAGTCAAGAACTGGCATCATCAATTCAAATGTGGTTAGACTTCGGTGGAAACGGCTCCAATTCCAGGGCGACTCCAATCCACTATTGCCGAACATACCATCCAGCAAAGTGGAGGCTGCCTTTTTGAAAAATCGATGCATAACCATTCGTGACCTAGCCCAAAATGTCCTGATTAGTGTGGGGAAGAAATTATCCAAGTCAATCTTCATATACATAAGGTATCTACTCGCTGGGTTTCCTGGCTGCTCACACCTTTTCAGAAACCCGAAGGAGTAGAATGCTCCCAGGCTCTTTTGACGATGTTCCATGGAAACCAGGAGGATTTTTTTCAACAGCCTGATCACACAATGAAAGCTGGGTCCATCACTATGATCCGGAGACTAAAGTCTAGCAATGGAAGCATCCGGACTCACCGCCTCCAAAGAAGGCACGTGCCAAACCCTCAGAAGGCATGGTCATTCTCGCAGTCTTTTGAGACCAGCACGGAGTAGTTTTTATGGATTTCCTAGCAAAGGGTACCATGATTACTGGGGCATACTATGATTCACTGCTGCAGAAATTGTGGGAGGCAATCAAAACTAAGAGATGGGGCATGCTTACCAAAGTTGTTTGTCTTCTGCAAGACAATGCTGCCAGTTCATAACTCACATGTTCCCCAGATAGAAGCACGCTGCTGCGGGTATGAACTTCCATCACATCCCTCTTATAAACCCAACCTTGCACCATCGGACTTCCACTTGTTTCCAACAATGAAGTTAATTTTGAAGGGCAAGCATTTTCCAGATGATGAGACTCTGATTTCTGAAGTCACAACATGGCTTTTGGAGCAACCTACTAAAACCTGTAGAGATAAATGACACTGCAAAAAATGACCTTGAAACTATCTGCAGAGACTTTGAAGACCTCGGAAAGAAGATGAAGGAACTAGGAGCAGAGGTGGTCTTCACATCCATCCTCCCAGTGGATGACCATGGAATAAGGAGGTGGAACAGGATTGTAGAGGGGAATAACTGGCTACATCGATGGTGCCGTCAGCAAACATTTGGATTTCTAGACCATGGAGTAAATTACCTACATGATGGACTGCTTGCTAGAGACTGGTTGTACCTTACAAAAACAGGTAAGCATATATTTGGTGGATGCCTTGCTTCACTCATTAGAAGAGCTTTAAAATAGAACAATATGAGAATATACCGTTAATACATTTGAGAACCTTGCTATTAGAAGTGGAAAGAAAAGAACAAAGACAAAAAATTCAGAAGTAAAGTAGAGGAACAAGAGACACCGATCACAAACTAAAATATTTTTACAGAAATGCACAGAGCATGGGAAACAAGGAGAATTGGAGCTCCTAACACAGGAAGATAAATATGATGTCATAGTCGTCACGGAAACTAGGTGGAATGATACACATGATTGGAATACAAGGCTTGAAGAATGCAACATATTTATTAGACACAGACCTAAAAAAAAAGGAAGGACATATAGCGTTGTATGTTAGGAAAATGTTCATCTCCACAGAGATTCAAGCTTCAGAGCATGGTAGTTCTGTAAAAACTGTTTGGGTAAGTATACAAGGAGAGAACAGAAAGGACACTATTGTAGGTATTTACTATAGGCCGCCTGGACAAGCAGAAGATATTGATGAACTCTTCCTACATCGGATGGCCAAGCTCTCAAAAAAGCATGACATAGTGATTATGGGAGATTTTAACTACCTGGACATTTGTTGCGAATCTCTCTCAGGTGAAGGTAATGGATCCAACAAATTTTTATCCACTCTTGCTGACAACTTTATCTTCCAAAAGGTAGAAGAGAAAACAAAGGGATCTGCTATCTTGGACCTAATTCTTACGAACAGGAAAGGAATGGTTGAGGAATTAAGGGTGGCTGGGACCTTAGGAGGCAGTAATCATGCTATCCTTGAAATTTGGGTAGAAGGGGAAAAAGACCTGAGAAAACTTAGACCTCAAGGTTTGATTTCAGAAAGGCAGATTTTAATGAACTCAAGAACAGGGTACGAAGAATCCAATGGCTGGATGTTCTTAACCCCTTAGTGATGGAGCTTTAAAAAAAATTTAACTTCTTTATTTATCCATTGACATAGCTGTATGAAGGATTGTTTTTTGCAGGACGAGTTGTATTTTTCAATGGTACTATTTAATGTACCATATAATGTACTGAAAAACTTTTTAAAAATTCTAAGTGGAGAGAGATGGAAAAAAACCAACATTCTGTCATCTTTCGGTGCCTCCTGTTTCTACTGCGCACTGCAACAAAATGACATAACTTTATTCTATGGGTCAGTACAATTACTACAATACCAAACTTCTATAGTTTTTTTTTCTGTACGATTTGCTTTTTTTTTTTTAAAGATATTTAATTTTTTTGACTTATTTTCTCTCTCCATTTTCTGCATACAATAACTTTTATTTTTCCGTTGACAAAACTGTGTGTGGGCTTATTTTGTGCAGTACATCCTGTCTATCCGTTGGTATCATTTTTTAATGCATACGACTTTATGATCGCTTTTTATTACATTTTTTCTTGGAGATGGGGTGACCAAAAAAGCACATTTCTGGCTTTTTAAAAAAAAATTTTTGGACAAATAATAATGGGACGAATACCATAATGGGAGTCGGAATAATCCCTGGATCAATGTTTTGAACGTTCGTATCTAACTCCAAGACCTGGATCAACAACCCCACTGGTTATTTAATGTCTATATTCTGTAATATCATAGTGCTCTAGAAAGGCATCTATTCCACTTTTAAACTCCTCTATCGATTTTGCCATCACCACTTCCTCAGGCAGAAAGTTCCACAGTCTTACTGCGCTTAGAGTAAAAACCCCCTTCTGTATTGGTGATGGAACCTTCTTTCCTCTAACTGTTAGGAATGCTCTTTTGTTACTGTTGCAGTCCTGCGTATAAACAGATCAAGAGATTTGTGTATTGTGCAGAGTGTTAAGGCAGCAGAATGCAGTCCTACGCTCTCACGACCCAAAGGTTGTGGGTTCAATTCCTGCATGATTCAGGTACTCGGCTCAAGCTTGACTCAACCGTCCATCCCTCTGATGTCTTTAAAATGAGTACCCAGTACAATCCTAAATGGCTTTTTGATGCTTTTCACTCCCTTCTCAGCCCTCAACTTCAGCCCCCCATGACTGATCTCAGTGCTGTAGAGCTGGCTGCTTAATTAAAAAAAAAAAAATAGATGACATCCGGCAGGAAAGAACTTCCCAATCTCAGACTAACCCTGATCCTAGTCTTGTCAGTACTGCTCCTGCTCATTGTCTGTATTCAGACCAACGACAGAGGAAGAAGTCTCCAGATTGCTTTTCTCTGCTCGCTCCACCACCTGCACTAGCTACCCTCTCCCCTCACACCTCCTCCAGTCCTTCTCCCTGGTGGTTATCTCCCATCTCACCACTATATTTAACCTCTCTCTGACCTCTGGCATTTTTTCCTCTTTCAATGATGCCATCACATCCCCACTGCTAAAGAAAGTGACTCTTGACTCAACTGATGCTGCCAACTACCGACCCATCTCAAATCCCCTCTTCATCTCCAAACTATTAGAATGCCTGGTTTACTCCCACCTTATAAGCCATCTATCAGAAAACTCTCTTCTCGACCCCCTACAGTCTGGCTTCCGCCCCCTACACTCGACAGAAACTGCCTTTACAAAAGTGTCAAACGACCTCCTGACAGCCACATCGAGGGACGATTACTCCCTACTGATCCTCCTCAACCGCTCTGCAGCATTTGGCACTGTCGACCACAAGCTCCTCAGTATGCTTTGCTCCATCGAACTAAAGGACACTGCTCTCTCCTGGTTCTCTTCCTATTTGACCGCTCATTCAGTGTCTCCCTTGCTGGCTCTACCTCCTCTCCTCTTTCCCTTGCTGTTGCGGTCCCCCAGGACTTGGTCCTCAGCCCCCTACTTTTCTCTATCTACACAGCCCCTATTGGACAAGCCATCAGGAGATTTGGCCTCCAATACCACCTCCACGCTGACAACACCCAGTTATACATCTCTTCCTGTGACATCTCTGCACTTCCTCCAAAACATCACAGACTGTCTGTCTGCTATCTCTAACGCTATGCCCTCTCTCTACCTAAAACTAAACCTCTCAAAAACTGACCCACTGGTGTTTCCGTCCTCTACTAACCAACCTCATCCTGACATTTTCATCTGTGTGTGGCACCACCATAACTCCCAGACAGCACGCCCAATGCCTTGGGGTTATAGTCGACTGTGATCTCTGCCTTACACCCTAAATCCAATCTCTAGGCCGGACATGCCACCTGCACCTCAAGAACATTGCAAGAATCCGCCCTGTTCTCACTATGGACATACTAAAAAATGCTCACTGTTGCCCTCATCCACTCTCTGCTCAATTATTACAATTCGCTGCTGATCAGCCTACCCCGCGCTAGACTCTCCCCTCTCCAATCTATCCTCAATGCGGCAGCCAGGCTCATCTTTCTGTCAAGCCGCTACGCAGATGCTTCTGCCCTGTGCCAGTTACTGGACTGGCTGCCAGAATTCAATTTAAACTCACAACCTTTATCAATAAAACTCTCCATAGCACTGCGCCGCCCTGCATTGCCTCCTTATCTCAATCCACCACCCAGCCCGGCCCTCCACTCCGCTAACGAAATCAGACTGCCCCTTTTAATTCGAACCTCTCATTCCCTCCTCCAAGACTATTCCAGAGCAGCACCAGTCCTCTGGAATGCGCTACCCCAAAATATCCAGGCAATCTCTGATTCACAAACTTTCAGTCGTGCCCTAAAAATGCACCTCCTCAGGGAGGCATACCACATCTCTTAAACCAATCCCCTCTGTACTCCACCTGATAACATGCACCCTGTCATAGTGACTGCAATCCCTGCTAGCCGCTATCAACCGCCCCTTGCAGTCACAACAATTCAACCACGACACGGCTTAATGTCTGACCATTGTTTATTTGTATAGCATCCCTCACTCTCCACCTCGCCATACTGTGCATATCTCCAGTCCCTTTATCATAGAATAGTAGAGTTGGAAGGGACCTCCAGGGTCATCTGGTCCAACCCCCTGCTCAATGCAGGATTAACTAAATCCTCCCAGACTGATATTTGTCCAGCCTTTGTTTGAACACTTTCATTGAAGGAGAGCTAAGCACCTCACGTGGTAACCTGTTTCACTCATTGATCACCCTCACTGTTTTTTCTAATATCTAATTTGTCTCCTCCCTTTCAGTTTCATTCCATTGCTTCTAGTTTTTCTTTGTGCAAATGAGAATAGGGCTGATCCCTCTGCACTGTGACAGCCCTTCTGATATTTGTAGACTGCTATTAAGTCTCCTCTCAGCCTTCTTTTTTGAAAGCTAAACATTCCCTGATCCTCATAGGACATGATTTGCAGACCACTCACCATCTTGCTAACTGCTCCAGTTTGTCTGTCTTTTTTTTTAAAGTGGTGCCCAGAACTGGACACAATTATCCCCCCCTACTCTTCCTTAGTCAGACCACATTTGGAATATTACCTCACTTGATCTAGACTCTATGCTTCTCTTAATACATCCCAGGATTGTGTTTGCCTTTTTGGCTGCTGCATCACATTGTTGACTTATGTTCAGTCTATTATCTATTAGTTTACCCAAGTCTTTTTCACATGTGCTCCTGCTTATCCCAATTCCTCCCTTTCTGTATGTGCTTTTTCATTTTTCTTGCCCAGATGTAGAACTTTGCATTTCTCCTTGTTCAATACCATTCTTTTCGTCGCCACCCACTGTTCAAGCTTTTCTAGATCTTGAGTGTTGTCTTGGAAATTATACAGGATCCAACCCACTTAAAGGGCGTTGGGTAGAGTGGGGCTATTTAAGTCTGAGCGGACCTCAGTTAATCATTAGCCTTCAGTACACCATCACGGCTAACATTGTTAATACGCCTACTTTATTTTCTGTAAGCTTCTTGTACTGTAGGATATCTAGAGCAATTCCTTAGGGATTTGGTTCATCTAGGCAGTGATTATTAGATGAGTTGTTTTTTTATTTCTGAGCCCATTGGAAACACTCTGCACTGAATATATAGGTCCTAATAATTCTTCAGACGTACTGCCATATGAAGATATCTATTGACCTACATGGTTCCTGATGAATTGAGATGTCCAAAACAAGAGTCAAACCTCCAATTATTGTTCATCTAATTTTTGAAAAAATGTATCCACCACAATCTTATGCCATCTCTGAAGTACTATTTATCTTTTATCAACATTTCTTATTAGTATTACTATTAGACATGAGCGAGCATACTTGCTAAGGACAATTGCTCGATGCTCGAGTGAGCATTGTCCTTAGCGAGTATCTCCCCGCTCAGAAGAAAAGGTTCGGCTGCCGGCGCGGGTGACAGGTGAGTTGCGGGCGGTGAACAGGGGGGAGAGAGGGAGAGAGATCTCCCCTCCGTTCCTCCCAGCTCTCCCGCCGCCGGCAGCCGAACCTTTTCTTCTGAGCGGGCAGGTACTCGCTAAGGGCAATGCTCGATCGAGTAATTGCCCTTAGCGAGTATGCTCGCTTATCTCTAATTACTATGGTATTACATTTTACTATAGAAGCGATCAAATTGTCGCAAGTTCATGTACCCTATGGGGACTTTAAAAAAAATATAGAAATCAGTTTTAAAAAATAGAAAGGTAACAAGGTTTTTTTTTTTTTATAATTAAAAAACCCCAAAACATAGATGGTATCGCTGCCTCCATTTAAGTCTAATCCAGCAAAGTAATGCAATATTTAATGCACACTGTGAACGTCGTCAGAAAAATACAGAATGTCAGAATTGCAGTTTTTTGGTCATGCTGTCTCCAAGAGAAAAATGTACAAGTTATATGTACTCCAAAATGGTACCAATAAGAACTACAGCACGTCCTGCAAAAACTAGTTCTCGCACAACTATGTTGATGAAGAAATAAAGTTATGGCAGAAAATATTTTTAATTGTTTTCCAAACACAATGTAAATTTGGTATCGTAATCTCACCAACCCATAGAATGCATTACATAGTACCATTGCCCTGATCCAACACTCCTCTGCAGCCATTTATGGCCAAGATTCCAGAAACAGCCTAAATAGTTATTCTACACTCTCTCTGTAACTTCCACAGAAGTGAATGAGAGTTAAAGAGCAGCAGGCTATGCAGTTTCTGCATCTCGGGAGTTATGGAAACAGCATAGCTCGCTGTCCTTTGCTGTTTAGTTAGAGGTGTGGGCCCCTAGAGGAGGAGCCTGCATCTATCAGGCATGCATAACCCTAGCCCCAGGTGACCACAGCATTACTGATTGGCTGCTATACCCCTTTAATCTGTTTTAGTTAGATATTAAGTAAATTGAGAACATTCTGCTCCCTGTATCCAGCACTAGGTGGAGTGTAGTTGCTTGCTGCATACTGTTTTAAAATTGAGTTTAACATAGAAACAGCATGCAATTATCTCATGAGCTCCCTCCAGTGGAGGTTGCAGGCAGTAAAATTGATGATCTGATTTAGTTCACCCATGTTCTGCTGTTTATATCAAGTCATTTTTAAATGATCTTTCTAGTTCTACTTTAAAGAAATAATTCATTCTTATAAACAAAGGTAGCCACTTGTGTTGGCAGTACTGGACTAAGGCCATGTGAATGGATGAGTAAAGCAAAGCAAGGTACAATATACACTGAATTGCCCCTCCTTTGCACTCCAGAACCGCAGCAATTTGTTGTGGCATAGATTGCACTAGGTGATAAAATTTTTCTACAGGAATATCGGGCCCTGTGAACAGGATAGTTGCTTGCAGTTGCTGCAATTTAAATGGAGATGCTGACATGTTCTGAACAACTAAAGGAAGACCATATGACACCATTCTCTAAATACTCTTGACACTGTTGCAGAGGAAGACCCTACAAGGTTAGCAGTTTTTAGAAAGTTTGGCCCTGGCTATTTTAGTGCTTAATTTTATGTTGCTAAGATTGCTGGATTTTCCCATTTTAATGTGGTTGTGCACCAAAACTGATCCTCAGAAAACATACTTGATTTTATGCTGTACTCCGGGGTCATGTGTCTAATTTCCATACATGCAAGCTTCAATTGCGAAAGGGCAAGTGTCTCTAATTAAGTGTTCAGTGTATAGCGTTAGACAAGTTGCTAGTGGCAGAACCCACACTAGAGGTAATGAGTTTTGCAGTGGTCTCTAATAAAGTGGTCATTCAGTGATTCATATTAGTGATTGACCTGAATCCACACTGGGGGGGTAATAGGCTGAACTGGATAGACATGTCTTTTTTCGGTCTTACATACTATGCTACAGTATCCTCCCTGTCTAACAGAGTGGACTCCCATGATGTGGCCCTTGCTACGATATCTTATCAGCTCCAATTCCTCACAGAGTCCATGGATAACTTAGAAAACATAGGCTGAAGAAATAACAGTCACATACGAGGCCTCCCAGAGTCCCTGGAGCAATAGAACCTGGAACAGACGCTACACAACATATTCAACAACACTCTGGGTGTACCCTTGGATATCCCACTGGAGATGGACAGATTTTACCACTCTCTGGGCCCTAGATCATCAGACTCAGAACAACCCCACAATGTCATTTGTCACATACACAGGTACCAACTCAAAGAAGCTATTATGCGAAAGGCAAGAGAGACTCTCCATTCTTTTCCAAGGGACCAAGCTACAGCTGTTACAGGATCTCTCATGCCTCACACTCCTGAAACTAAAGGCTCGGCGTCCCCCGCTGGAAGAACTGAATCATCCCAACCTGGCTCACACATGTGATTTCCTCTTTCATCTGCAGGTCCACCATGAAGGTCGCATGGAGGAAGTGTGCTTCCCATGTGACCGTAGCGTGTTCATTTCAGCATTCGAGCCTCTCGGAATAGCTGACTTTGCCCTATCCACCCCCCTTAGACCTCCAGCTGCAGCAGCGAAGGGACCCACAGAGAAGAGCGAGAGGCAGACCAGCAGAAATTCAATTGAGGGCTGCTTCTCTTACCATCTAGACTACGGTGACTGTTCTTAGTTCCTTTGATTGGGGCCGTGGAGGTTGTGGATGTAGATAGTAAGGGGGAGCCCCCTATTCGCAACTCCCCTGGCCCACGGATGACGGTACTACCCCCCTTATGATGGGAGGGCAGGGGAAGAGGGCTCTCTCTAGATATTGAGAAAGGTGCCATGGTGTTGACCCCAGAGAGAGAATCATATGATGACATTAATCAGTCACAAGTTCCCCTTCACTGTTGATTAAAATTAAAACAAACGACCCCTAGGAAACAAATATAATTATGTAACATTGTGGGTTGGGGAGCGCTCCTCGGGGGACCTGAGCCCAGGTGTTTTGGCTACAAGTGTGAATGTTCTCAGTAGGAGAAACCCAAGTAATCTTGTAGATATAATACCTTTTAATGGGTAACAAAAGTACATGATTTTATAGCAAACCTTTGGATTCTCTGTGGACTCTTTGTCAGGCTTATTGTCACTGATTTGGATGGGGCAATATATATATAAATATATTATACATACACATACACACATATATATATATATATATATATATATATATATATATATATATATATAGTAGTAGGGTGAGAGGTGAAGTGTGGGACGGTAGGTACATATCACGGAGACTACTAGCATCCGTGATGAAAACCTGGTCTGTTCCTCACTCCGGTACTGAGTTCCACCTGAGCAAGACAGGTGAGGTGCATAAATTGGTGCAGGTTGCAGTGTGAAGGAAGAGCTGCTTGGTGTGAGAGACACAAGCTGCAATTGAGCTGAACTGCAGACACAACAACACACTGCAGCCAAGGTTTGCTAGGCCTTTGCCATACTAATTTAAAAAGGACTTTTATGTTTCACTCTGCTGGACTATTGGCTTAAGAAAGGACTTTTTCTTCCTGTTTTTCTGTTGCCTGGAGGTTACCAGTGCATTTATGTTATGTTCAGCAAGTAAATAAAGAGAAACACGGACAGAATTCTGGTTGTGGCCTGAAGTGTTCCCCCTGTGCTGTTACAATAAATATACACCTATATGTACATACGCACTTCACAAATGCAGAGACGACACCCCTCTTGACCTAAATACAAATGTTCACACACATAAATTTGAGACTGATTTACACTTATAACTACCAGACAAGCTGAGCAAAGTAGTAGATACTTAATCAATCCACTGAGCTAAGGAATGTGACAGTTTTATGATGTGTGTTACCTCTCCTTCAGAGCTGCACATATGGGAGATGGAACAATACATCTGCAGCGCCACACATTGGATGGCAGCATTCCTTCAAGTCAACGTATGAATTTTTATAAAGTTTTTTTTTGTTTTTTTTTTTAAACTGGGAGAAGGACATCCCTCTTGACCTTCTTCCTTTCATATTCTCCACTGATGTAAGAATCCCGCTCAGAGGTCCATTCCATTCTTGAGGGTGTCAAAAATGGACATTAATTTATACTCCAAAATTCTTCTGTGATGCTGCAACCTGAAGTTGCTCTTCAGTATGATAACTCTCATCTGCTCTATGCTTTGTCTGTGACCATGAAAATGTTTTGCCACAAGTAAATCCGTCTTTTCCTCTCTAATTGAGTGAGGATGAGATCTCATCCTCGCTCTACTTTTGTCCTGTTTCCCCGATATAAAACCCCCCAACAGAATATTCACTGCATCGGATCAAGTACACAACGTTGGACGTGGAACATAAGAATGTCCCAGTGATCTTATAGTCCTGCTGTGTGTTGGGGAACCATATCCTGTCCATGGTCAGTACATGTAAGCAGGTCTTGCAGCTCCTTGCCTTACAGGGATACGTTTTTTTTTGTGCATCAGAGGGCAATGCACTCCTCATTATAAAGGTGTACAGGTATAAACGTTTCACTCCCACAAAGGTTTGATCGCTCATCCCGCAGCTGCGAGGAGATTGATTGCTTCAGTTATAAGTCGGCCCAGCTGGTTATTGGGTTATATGATTTAGGTTGCTACCGAGCCTTTAGGGCTAATACCCAGGGCAGGGTTGGATTATGACTACGGAATCCGACCTGGCACCTCCCAGAGACCCTATACTCACCTCTCCGGATCCGCGGCGAGAGTATTTGCCGACGCGCAGTGCAGCGCATGATGTGTAGGCAGTGACACGATTGCCTGCAATACTTACGCTGTGCTTACAGCAGAAGTATTGTGGGACGAACGGCTTCCATCGACTGCAATGGAAGCTGCCCGTGCTGTTTTCCGCACAAATTAGAACATGCCACAATTCTTCCCTGCGAGCGGAAAATCGCAACTGATTTCCACTCATTGGCATGGGAGAATCGCGTTACATGGCATGTCTGCAATTGCTGTGGAATTCGTGGCGGTTGTGTGGCCGAGATTTCCGCAGTGATAATCTGACGTGGGCATTAGCCCTTACTCTTCTTTTTTTCTCTTCTTTTCCTTAGCCCTTCTGACCCCCTGGATACCTCTCCCCACTCATCCCAAAATGGCTCAGTTGGAGGTTTGCCCCATAAACATGAGAGGCCTCAATGTAGCACAAAAGCACAATCAAATACTGTATCAACTACACAAGCAGAGGACTTACATTATTTTCTTTCAGGAGACCCACTTTCACTCTGGACACATCCCCAGCATCACAGATAAGTACAACACCACATGGCTGCACAGCCTGAACCCTACACCGAGGTCCAGAGGAGTCTCGATTGCTGGTAGACCCTGAAGGGCACTATATAGTTCTAAAAATTAGACTCTGGAACAAACTATTCACCTTAGCAAATTGGTACCTTCCCAATCAGAGTGCCATGAGGGCAGGCAAAGCACTACTAACCCACTTGGCAGATTCGGCGGAGGGGATAGTAGTTTCGGGGTGATTTTTACTTCTCGCTAAATCCAATACAGATTGCGCTAACCCTAGGAAAACCCTCTTCACCACACAGCTACGAGCATTTGCCCAGGCCCTCAGAAAGCTGAAATTGGTGGATCTGTAATGCATCATACACCCGAGGGACAAAGATTACTCCTACTTCTCCCCCGCCTGCAAATTGGCTCCCACACATGTAAAATGGCTTTATATGTGGATGACCACCTAATGTATGTGACTCAGCCCCACCTGGCCTTCCCAGTGATCCTCCATGAATTTACAAGATATGGTCACCTAAGTAATTTTAAAATTAATCTGAGGAAAACCGAAGCCCTAAATGTGTCCCTACCCACCAAGGAAGCCCAGCACTTGGCGAGCCAATTTCAATTCACATGGCAATCAACATCTCTTCAATACCTGGGGGGGTGAACCTGCCAGCAGATGTATCCAATCTATACCAGCTGAATTACACCCCTCAGATGGAACAGACTATTAGAGATCTGAACTAAAGTTTGGTCAAATAAATAGATCAAAATGGATGTGATACCACACTTTATGTATGTGTTCCAAACTCTTCCCATCGGCATCACCTCACAATTTTTTTAAGCAGCTCCAGAAGATATTTCGTAGGTTTGTAAGGGAGGAGGCTCACCAGTCGCCTTAATTTCAGGGTGAAAGGAAAGTGGTGGAGCTACTCCGTGGGTGGATGTATGTTTGTTGAGGAATAGTGGTACAAGTGTATGTAGGAGGTGCTACCGACCAGATGTGTACCTGTACAAGACAAGTCAAGAAGTACACAGTGGGAGTGAGAGAAAAATTGCTCAAGGTGCAACGACTCAAAAAAAAAAAAAATGATGATAGTAAGATATAAAGATTTTATTATATGGGGAGTAAAACAAGCAGCACAAACGCGTTTCGAGAAAAAAAACTCTTTAGTAATTGGGGCATGACATCCTTAATTTCAGGATACTAACCTGCTCCAAAAACCACATTGGAGCAGGAATGTTCGACCTTAAGTTATATTACACTGCAGCCATCCTGACCAGACTGACTAACTGGCACTTTGGCAAACAACAAAAGTAGTCTGTGGACCTGGTGCCAGAACTAACATGGCCCGTACCCTTCAGTGGATACTTCCCAAAGATAGGCCCCCATCTATCCCCCATACACCACTAACAACTGCCTGCCTAGAATGATGGGATAGAGTTGCTGAAAAGGGGGAACTCCCAATCCAAACTAGAACATCGGCCCCTCTGTTCCGCAACCCCTTGGAATGGAGAAAACCAAATTCTTAGGATGGCAGTAATTGGAGGATATACAACATAACCACCAATTCCTCCCTACCCTCATTTGCAACGGTACAAGCGAAGCACCCAGAAACAAGAATCTCTGGGTTGGAGTACCTACAGCTGTCCTCTTTCTTAAGGGCGGCTTCAGGGAGCTATCAGCTGCATCTGTCCCCGATCAAAGAACTTTTCCTGAAAGAGAACCCCTCTACTTACATTCTCTCAAAAATTGATAACACCTTGCCAAAGCAGGCTACTCCAGTTTAACAGACTATGAGAAAGAGAGCTAGGCTTAGAGATACAGGACTCTGATTTGGATATGGCCTTTATGCTCATCCATAAGCTACCACTAGTGTGTGCGGCTCAGGAGAAAAACTATAAGCTGCTCAACAGGTTGTTCAGCTTTTCTGATCACTTTTATTGTGTTTTTTGGGAGGCAAAATGAAGGCAATAAGCATTTTGCCTCAGTTTTTTAGGGGGGGGGGTTGCCATGCAGGATAAATAGTGTGCTTTTTTTATTGTACAGGTTGTTACAGATACAAAAATACCAAATATGTGGGATTTTTGAAATTTGTAAAAAAGTTTTATACAAATAGGGGAAAGCGCACAAAAGGGGTTTTTTACGCAATTTTTTTTTTTTTTACAATCTTTATGTCTCTGCAGGGGACTTGAAGCATAGCAGCTATGATAAGGCATTGCAGGACTTCTGTTTTGCAATGCCTTATTGCTTGCAATAGCGATCATAGACAATGGCAGGCTGTGACGCTAGTATCTGGCATCCTGTTGCCATGGCAACCCATGGTCTGATGATGATACAGAGGAAGCACACTCCCTTTGTGAACCCTTTACATACTGTGATCTATGTAGATTGCGGCATGCAGGGGGTTAAAAGCGGATATCAATGTTTTTATGCAAGGTGTTGCATGCAGGGTGTTGAAATGGGAGTCCAGCTGTTACCTTGTGACATAAGGCATCAGGATATAAACATATGTACCACGCTGCCATGACATAACCTTATGTCATATAGCGTTAAGGTGTTAAAAGCAGTTTTAGGGAACTTTTCTGAAATACTACCAGTACTATGTGCCACACCACAAAGGCAGAGGGAGATTAGGGAGGTAAACAAGTGGCTCCAGAATTGGTGTAAGAAGGAGGGTTTTGAGTTCCTGAAGAACTAGACCAACTTTGCTGTTGGCTACAGATTCCACCATTGGGATGGGCTGCATCTCAATGGGGAGGGTGCAGCTGTGCTGGGGGAGAAGATGTTTACCAGGTTAGAGGAGTGTTTAAACTAGGGACTGGGGGGGAGGGCAATCAGAAAGAAAGAATGGAAGACAGTGACCTGAGACTAAACAATGAAAATGGGGATGGAGCGATGGTAGGGGTTAGTACAATTAGAACCGACTGATCGTTTAATAGAGACACACAAAATAAAAATGCAACCAAAACCTTCTAAACTGTATAGTAACTAATGTTAGAAGTCTGACCAATAAGGTTGAGGAACTAGAAGTCTTATGAAATCTACAACAATACGGGAATAAAGGATACCTGATTGGATGAAACTTAGTCTGTTCAGAAAGGATTGTAAAAACTAAAGAGGGGGAGGGCTTTTCTTTATTTAAAATCATGTTTAAAGCCCAAACTAGAGAAAGATATATATGAGAGAGATGAACATGTAGAGTCTCTGTGGGTAGAAAAATGTGATTAACAGCAAGAGAAACCATCTAATCTTGTAGATATGATACTTTTTAATGACTAACAAAAATACATGATGTTAATATGAGCTTTCAAACCAACGCAGGGTTCTGCTTCAGGCTAAAATGAAATAGATCCGAAGAAGCATGGATATTTATACATACACACACACGTATGACAAGGCACAGACATAGATGTGAATAATTTGGACCTAAAAGAATACTACCGTACCACAGAAACCCAAACCTCTTTGAATAGTCACTAATAAGAGAGTAAAGGTTTTAAGGTTCCTGAATTAGTGGTGGTGGTGAGGAGGGGGAAGGGGGGCAGGCACCAGACCAGCAGAGTTATCTGTGCTATAGATTTCTCATACTTCCCATTCAAGCATGAATCCTTGTGAAGAATTTAGCACTCTATTGAAAGTGTCAAAAGTTGTTATTAATTTATATTCCCAAATTCTTCTATGGCTTTGTGACTTGAAATTGTCTTTCAGGATCATAACTTTCATATCTTCTATGTTGTGTCCGTGACTAGAAAAGGGCTCTGCCACAAGTAATTCTGTCTTTCTCTCTTTAATTGTGTGACAATGAGACCTCATCCTCGCTTTATCACCGAGGCAATAAGTTCCCACTGGAACAAAACTTGGATCACCGATGGGAACCACTGAAGATAAAACGTAACTTTTATTAATAAAAGATATTTAAAACTGCGCAAATGGATATGTGTTTCAATTATTCTATGCACTGGTATGGAGATTGGTGATTATTGTAATATAGGATCTGTAGCGTGACAAAGTATTGAGCTGTAAGCTCTATAGATGTCCGCTACACACTAATCGCCATCTGCCACCTATATAGATAGTATAATAATTGTGATAACCTCAGCACTGAGTCAAATATGCGGCTGATGGTAATATTGTGTAAACAAACAGAGTTGTTTAGTCTCTGTTGCTATTGGCAACCATTTAGAGCAACTGGATGATATACTAGCCGATCAGAGCTATGGGTATACCAGATAAATTATTCCCATAATCCACTGATCCCTGGCTCTTAATATGGAAGCCACACAATACTAATGAGAGGAATGTATATTGATAATTAACATTCCTTTCTTATTCGTGCTGATCCACTTAACACCTGATCTCCACTTCAGAATTAATAATTCTATTTGTAGAGGTCACTAAAAATGTTTATTTTACTGTGACCAATTCATACATGTCTTGCTCAATAAGGAGACCCAGTACATGCAATCGATCATCAAGCATGAAGGGTCACTCCTCATAGAAGGGGAAGAGGAACTAGTTTAGGCTTAAGTATTCATCTTCTCCTATATATCCTGCCACCAACGCGTTTCCGCAATGTGGTGAAGCCACTGCTTCATCAGGGTGGTTAGAATGCACGAGCAAAAGCAGGAGCAGCACTGACAGCTGCCGGTTTCTGAGCATAGATGGTACGTAACCCTGAAACAGGGGTTTTTATTTGGAAATCCACGCCCTCCCTGTGTGGGGGAACGTCCCTCCGCTCCAATCAGCGGTCGGCAGCTCGCGCACACCTCCCGTCACTTCTCGCGATCTTACGGCGAGTTTGCGCATGCGCACTCGTCAGAGGGGCCGCTCGCCAACCACTGCCAACCAGCGGCAGGAGAGCCGGAGGATGACGCGGCCGGCATCACGGCACACTACCGACGGAGCGCCGTGGACGGCCAAGGAGAGAGCTGCACTTCTAGTACGGGACTATAATCCCCACAAGGGCATATTATAGTAGCATCTGATATTCCATAATGGATATAGACATTCCTCACAAAAATAAAGATAATTTGATGTACTATTAGTACCAATGAAAGAGGATTACAGCCAATAAATCTGAACTAGGTCCCTATGATATCATCCCTTATAATAGGTAAGTATATTGTGGATTGCTATATAATTCAGATGTTTGTTATGCTTATGTCAAATCATTGACTAAAACATAACAGCAAGGGATCCAGCCATAGGTCTCTCAGAAATACACAAGGTACACAAGAATGCACAGTGTATAATGTTGGTAAAACGTGTACTGATGCATTAAAAGTGCCAGATACCAAATAACAGGAACAGCATTAAAGATTAGTACACATGATGGTAACCATATAATCATATGGCTCATTGCATTCCTATAAATAAGTCTAATGATGCAATAAGGTACCAGGATCGGCATAGTCTATAGTGATTGCTATACCAAAAAATAGCTACTTGCGTACTTATCAACATGATGAATCAATAAAGTACAAATGACGACATTATACATTATAGTACATGTCAAAGATGACAGCTGTACCAATTACCAACTCCTTGCGTGATTGCCAAAAAATATATGATGGTGAGTGATATATTGCCGCCAAGATCGTGACCGTACCTGGATCATAACTAGAAGGATTAGATCTATCTTAATCCTGGGATACAGTATGTCAAAGGGACAACTTTATTTCTCTTGTGGAACACAGGCAGCGGAACTCTGTGAAAAGAACTCACAAAACAGTATATACTGGATGACTATATTCATAGTTATTGGACTAAATGAATGCCGCAAATGATTGACACTCATTCAGTCCCTTTGGGGTACATGAGTCCAACCCATAGATCCACTGGCACTCTTTTTGAAGTAACTTCCGATCACGGTTGCCTCTCCTTCCGTTTTCTTTGATGGTCTCAATCCCCTGAAATTTAACCATGCTCGAATCGTTATTGTGGTGCTCTCTAATGTGCGTGGCTAGGCTAGTATGCTCCCCTCGATCTATGTTGCCGACATGTACTAGTACGCGTCTTCGTAGCTGTTGCATTGTCTTCCCAACATAGTCGAGGGGGCAAGGACAGGTGGCTTTGTAGACGACTCCACTTGTCCTACAGTTGATAAAGTCCCTGATATTATATTCACGACCTGTGGAGGAACTGGTAAACGTTGTTCCACATTTCATGAACTTACCCGTGCTCCGGGTGCAAGGCATGTATGAGCCTTTTGGTAATTCTGAACTCAGCCACGTAGAGGATGAAGATATAAGGGTCAGATGACTATGGACCAACCGATCGCCAAGATTTCTTCCTCTCTTATACGTTATGAGAGGTTTCTCTGGTAGGTATTCGGAGACATCCTTATCTCGTCGGACAATATGCCAGTATTTGGTAAGTATGTTTCTCACCTCTGTTGAACAGTCATCGTAAGTTCCTAATATCCTTATTTTTCCATCACCCGTTGTCCGTTCCTTATTCATCAAGAAAGAATCTCTTTCAGTTTGTTTCACAAAATTGCTCGCTCTCAAGACCACTTCCTGCGGGTACCCTCTGTCAACAAATCGTTGGGACATTTCATCTGATTTCTGTAAAAAATCACTATCCGAGGAGCAATTTCTGCGCACTCGGATCTGTTGTCCCTTAGGAATACCTCGTTTGAGGGGAATTGGATGGTGACTCTCCCAGTGTAGCAATGTATTGGTCGCCGTGGATTTACGAAAAATCGTGGTCTCTAGGTTACCGTTGTCCAATTTAGATATTCGCAAGTCAAGGAACATGATGGTTTCTGGATGAATCTCAGCCGTGAAGTAAAGGCCCAGGTCGTTTTTGTTTAGGCCTTCAACAAATTCAAAGAAGTCCTCGGTCTCCCCAGTCCATAGAATAAAGACATCGTCTATGAAACGAATCCACATATCTATGGACGATAGCCACTCATCATTTGCCTCACTGAACACAGATGTTTCCTCCCACCAGCCCAGGTATAGGTTGGCATAACTGGGGGCACACGGGCTCCCCATAGCCGTACCCCTGAGCTGGTGGAAGTGCTTCCCTTCAAAAAGGAAGTAGTTACGGTTGAGGACAAATGAGAGGAGTTGTAATAATAGACCATTATGGGCTCTCAGATGTATACCACGCTGGTTTAGATAGAACTCTACAGCTCGTAAACCACCCTGATGGGGTATAGAACTGTATAGAGCCTCTACATCGAGGCACGCCAGTTTTGTGTTAGCAGAGAGTGTTAGCCCATCGAGCCTTTTGAGGACGTCCGTGGTGTCTTTTATATAGGCGGGCAAGGCCTCGACGAATGGTCTCAAAAGTATATCCAGATATTTACTGATTCCCTGACTCAAATTGTCAACGCCCGAGACTATTGGACGACCTTTTAGGGGTGTCAAACCTTTATGTATTTTGGGCAGACCGTAGAAAGTGGCAATTTGTGGTGTTGGTGAATATAGGTAACGAAACTCATTCTCAGTAATCAGTAGTTCTTCCTTAGCTTTCTGTAGTATTTCCTTCAGCTCGTTGTTATACATTTCTGTAGGATCGGACGGTAGTATCTCATAGTTTGACCTGTCCTGGAGTATGAGGAGGCACATATTGCGGTAGAGATCATGGTCCATTACCACAATATTGCCCCCCTTATCAGATGGTTTGATGACAATGTTGGTATCTTTTTCGATGGTTACCAAGGCGTTTTTCTCTGCTATGGTCAAATTTTGATGTTTGAATCTTTTCTGCTTAGACAATTTAGAAAGTTCGTCGTACACCATAGTTTCAAAGATATCAATATAGGCGGAGTCGCCCGGCGGGGGGGAAGAGGTATTCTTGGGTTTGAGTTGGGTAAATGGGCCTTTACTCGGATCTCTACAATTCTCTTGCTCAAGTTCCTCCAACATTTTAATGATTTCCATATCCTTATACTCCAATCCTAATTCTTTACATTTCTTTTTGTCTTGAACTACGAAATGTTTTTTCCAGCGTAGCTTTCTGAGAAATAATGCTACGTCTCTGGTCCAACTGAATGAGTCAAATTTATTGGTGGGGATAAAGGATAATCCCTTTTTAATCACTGCCTGTTCATTTCTTGATAATGTTCGGGATGATAGATTTATTATTTGTAATTCATTCTCATTAGATGTAGATTTTTCAGCCTCTCTCATAAGAGGTGTATCTGGAAAATTCAAATCTGGTGTTATTGAGGTGCAATGGGGGTCCCCCGGTTCCGGGTCATATACTGATAGATCGGTTGACCTAAAAAATGATGGGTCTCGCTGGGGTTATTCCTGTCCCTTCCTCTACCACGGGCTTGGGACCGATTACCACCTTTTCCTTTGTGTCTATCATTATAACTGACTCCTCTAGGTAACTCATTGCTGGAATATTCTCCCTCCGAAGAGCTTAATTCAGATTCGGTTAATGATCTATTTTCATAGATCCTGTTTTCCGTAGAGTCCCGTAAGTCCCGGGTATACTGGAAGTGCTTACGTTCCTTTAGATATGCAGTGTATTTTTCGATAGTCAATTTTAATGTGTTCTCTTTTTTCTCAAAGTCACTTTCAGCTGCATATTTTTGTATTTCTTTCATCATATCTTCCAGATTTTTGCTATTTTTTTCTAGAATTAATTTCTCTTCTTCTAGGAGCAAGTTCATAAGATGGAGGGAGCTGTCAGTTGCTTCTTTTTCCCACTTGGCCATAAAAGTAGGTGTTCTAAGTTTCATGGGTGGTAAGATTTGGACCCGTAAACCACGTGGTACTATTTTATTTGATAGATAGTTAGTCAATCCCTGCACCTCCCACCAAGATTTCACGAATTCCTTATACACTTTAGTTATGTTCTTAAAGGCCTGGTTAATCGATGTTGTCTGGGAATGTGGGTCCATTTCTTTATCAGAAAAGACCGACTTGGCTTCTAGGAGCCAAGGGGTTGTGTTAATACTCCCTGAAAGGAAGCCTGCCATAATATAATCAAATTTATCACCGAGGCAATAAGTTCCCACTGGAACAAAACTTGGATCACCGATGGGAACCACTGAAGATAAAACTTAACTTTTATTAATAAAAGATATTTAAAACTGCGCAAGTGGATATGTGTTTCAATTATTCTATGCACTGGTATGGAGATTGGTGATTATTGTAATATAGGATCTGTAGCGTGACAAAGTATTGAGCTGTAAGCTCTATAGATGTCCGCTACACACTAATCGCCATCTGCCACCTAAATAGATAGTATAATAATTGTGATAACCTCAGCACTGAGTCAAATATGCGGCAGATGGTAATATTGTGTAAACAAACAGAGTTGTTTAGTCTCTGTTGCTATTGGCAACCATTTAGAGCAACTGGATGATATACTAGCCGATCAGAGCTATGGGTATACCAGATAAATTATTCCCATAATCCACTGATCCCTGGCTCTTAATATGGAAGCCACACAATACTAATGAGAGGAATGTATATTGATAATTAACATTCCTTTCTTATTCGTGCTGATCCACTTAACACCTGATCTCCACTTCAGAATTAATAATTCTATTTGTAGAGGTCACTAAAAATGTTTATTTTACTGTGACCAATTCATACATGTCTTGCTCAATAAGGAGACCCAGTACATGCAATCGATCATCAAGCATGAAGGGTCACTCCTCATAGAAGGGGAAGAGGAACTAGTTTAGGCTTAAGTGTTCATCTTCTCCTATATATCCTGCCACCAACGCGTTTCCGCAATGGGGTGAAGCCACTGCTTCATCAGGGTGGTTAGAATGCACGAGCAAAAGCAGGAGCAGCACTGACAGCTGCCGGTTTCTGAGCATAGATGGTTAGTAACCCTGAAACAGGGGTTTTTATTTGGAAATCCACGCCCTCCCTGTGTGGGGGAACGTCCCTCCGCTCCAATCAGCGGTCGGCAGCTCGCGCACACCTCCCGTCACTTCTCGCGATCTTACAGCGAGTTTGCGCATGCGCACTCGTCAGAGGGACCGCTCGCCAACCACTGCCAACCAGCGGCAGGAGAGCCGGAGGATGACGCAGCCGGCATCATGGCACACTGCCGACGGAGCGCCATGGACGGCCAAGGAGAGAGCTGCACTTCTAGTACGGGACTATAATCCCCACAAGGGCATATTATAGTAGCATCTCATATTCCATAATGGATATAGACATTCCTCACAAAAATAAAGATAATTTGATGTACTATTAGTACCAATGAAAGAGGATTACAGCCAATAAATCTGAACTAGGTCCCTATGATATCATCCCTTATAATAGGTAAGTATATTGTGGATTGCTATATAATTCAGATGTTTGTTATGCTTATGTCAAATCATTGACTAAAACATAACAGCAAGGGATCCAGCCATAGGTCTCTCAGAAATACACAAGGTACACAAGAATGCACAGTGTATAATGTTGGTAAAACGTGTACTGATGCATTAAAAGTGCCAGATACCAAATAACAAGAACGGCATTAAAGATTAGTACACATGATGGTAACCATAGAATCATATGGCTCATTGCATTCCTATAAATAAGTCTAATGATGCAATAAGGTACCAGGATCGGCATAGTCTATAGTGATTGCTATACCAAAAAATAGCTACTTGCGTACTTATCAACATGATGAATCAATAAAGTACAAATGACGACATTATACATTATAGTACATGTCAAAGATGAGAGCTGTACCAATTATCAACTCCTTGCGTGATTGCCAAAAATATATATGATGGTGAGTGATATATTGCCGCCAAGATCGTGACCGTACCTGGATCATAACTATAAGGATTAGATCTATCTTAATCCTGGGATACAGTATGTCAAAGGGACAACTTTATTTCTCTTGTGAAACACAGGCAGCGGAACTCTGTGAAAAGAACTCACAAAACAGTATATACTGGATGACTATATTCATAGTTATTGGACTAAATGAATGCCGCAAATGATTGACACTCATTCAGTCCCTTTGGGGTACATGAGTCCAACCCATAGATCCACTGGCACTCTTTTTGAAGTAACTTCCGATCACGGTTGCCTCTCCTTCCGTTTTCTTTGATGGTCTCAATCCCCTGAAATTTAACCATGCTCGAATCGTTATTGTGGTGCTCTCTAATGTGCGTGGCTAGGCTAGTATGCTCCCCTCGATCTATGTTGCCGACATGTGCTAGTACGCGTCTTCGTAGCTGTTGCATTGTCTTCCCAACATAGTCGAGGGGGCAAGGACAGGTGGCTTTGTAGACGACTCCACTTGTCCTACAGTTGATAAAGTCCCTGATATTATATTCACGACCTGTGGAGGAACTGGTAAACGTTGTTCCACGTTTCATGAACTTACATGCCTTGCACCCGGAGCACGGGTATGAGCCTTTTGGTAATTCTGAACTCAGCCACGTAGAGGATGAAGATATAAGGGTCAGATGACTATGGACCAACCGATCGCCAAGATTTCTTCCTCTCTTATACGTTATGAGAGGTTTCTCTGGTAGGTATTCGGAGACATCCTTATCTCGTCGGAGAATATGCCAGTATTTGGTAAGTATGTTTCTCACCTCTGTTGAACAGTCATCGTAAGTTCCTAATATCCTTATTTTTCCATCACCCGTTGTTCGTTCCTTATTCATCAAGAAAGAATCTCTTTCAGTTTGTTTCACAAAATTGCTCGCTCTCAAGACCACTTCCTGGGGGTACCCTCTGTCAACAAATCGTTGGGACATTTCATCTGATTTCTGTAAAAAATCACTATCCGAGGAGCATAAGGAATTCGTGAAATCTTGGTGGGAGGTGCAGGGATTGACTAACTATCTATCAAATAAAATAGTACCACGTGGTTTACGGGTCCAAATCTTACCACCCATGAAACTTAGAACACCTACTTTTATGGCCAAGTGGGAAAAAGAAGCAACTGACAGCTCCCTCCGTCTTATGAACGTGCTCCTAGAAGAAGAGAAATTAATTCTAGAAAAAAATAGCAAAAATCTGGAAGATATGATGAAAGAAATACAAAAATATGCAGCTGAAAGTGATTTTGAGAAAAAAGAGAACACATTAAAATTGACTATCGAAAAATACACTGCATATCTAAAGGAACGTAAGCACTTCCAGTATACCCGGGACTTACGGGACTCTACGGAAAACAGGATCTATGAAAATAGATCATTAACCGAATCTGAATTAAGCTCTTCGGAGGGAGAATATTCCAGCAATGAGTTACCTAGAGGAGTCAGTTATAATGATAGACACAAAGGAAAAGGTGGTAATCGGTCCCAAGCCCGTGGTAGAGGAAGGGGCAGGAATAACCCCAGCGAGACCCATCATTTTTTAGGTCAACCGATCTATCAGTATATGACCCGGAACCGGGGGACCCCCATTGCACCTCAATAACACCAGATTTGAATTTTCCAGACACACCTCTTATGAGAGAGGCTGAAAAATCTACATCTAATGAGAATGAATTACAAATAATAAATCTATCATCCCGAACATTATCAAGAAATGAACAGGCAGTGTTTAAAAAGGGATTATCCTTTATCCCCACCAATAAATTTGACTCATTCAGTTGGACCAGAGACGTAGCATTATTTCTCAGAAAGCTACGCTGGAAAAAACATTTCGTAGTTCAAGACAAAAAGAAACGTAAAGAATTAGGATTGGAGTATAAGGATATGGAAATTATTAAAATGTTGGAGGAACTTAAGCAAGAGAATTGTAGAGATCCGAGTAAAGGCCCATTTACCCAACTCAAACCCAAGAATACCTCGTCCCCCCTGCCGGGCGACTCCGCCTATATTGATATCTTTGAAACTATGGTGTACGACGAACTTTCTAAATTGTCTAAGCAGAAAAGATTCAAACATCAAAATTTGACCATAGCAGAGAAAAAGGCCTTGGTAACCATCGAAAAAGATACCAACATTGTCATCAAACCATCTGATAAGGGGGGCAATATTGTGGTAATGGACCGTGATTTCTACCGCAATATGTGCCTCCTCATACTCCAGGACAGGTCAAACTATGAGATACTACCGTCCGATCCTACAGAAATGTATAACAACAAGCTGAAGGAAATACTACAGAAAGCTAAGGAAGAACTACTGATTACTGAGAATGAGTTTCGTTACCTATATTCACCAACACCACAAATTGCCAATTTCTACGGTCTGCCCAAAATACATAAAGGTTTGACACCCCTAAAAGGTCGTCCAATAGTCTCGGGCGTTGACAATTTGAGTCAGGGAATCAGTAAATATCTGGATATACTTTTGAGACCATTCGTCGAGGCCTTGCCCGCCTATATAAAAGACACCACGGACGTCCTCAAAAGGCTCGATGGGCTAACAATCTCTGCTAACACAAAACTGGCGTGCCTCGATGTAGAGGCTCTATACAGTTCTATACCCCATCAGGGTGGTTTACGAGCTGTAGAGTTCTATCTAAACCAGCGTGGTATACATCTGAGAGCCCATAATGATCTATTATTACAACTCCTCTCATTTGTCCTCAACCGTAACTACTTCCTTTTTGAAGGGAAGCACTTCCACCAGCTCAAGGGTACGGCTATGGGGAGCCCGTGTGCCCCCAGTTATGCCAACCTATACCTGGGCTGGTGGGATTAAACATCTGTGTTCAGTGAGGCAAATGATGAGTGGCTATCGTCCATAGATATGTGGATTCGTTTCATAGACGATGTCTTTATTCTATGGACTGGGGAGACCGAGGACTTCTTTGAATTTGAAGGCCTAAACAAAAACGACCTGGGCCTTTACTTCACGGCTGAGATTCATCCAGAAACCATCACGTTCCTTGACTTGCGAATATCTAAATTGGACAACGGTAACCTAGAGACCACGATTTTTCGTAAATCCACGGCGACCAATACATTGCTACACTGGGAGAGTCACCATCCAATTCCCCTCAAACGAGGTATTCCTAAGGGACAACAGATCCGAGTGCGCAGAAATTGCTCCTCGGATAGTGATTTTTTACAGAAATCAGATGAAATGTCCCAACGATTTGTTGACAGAGGGTACCCCCAGGAAGTGCTCTTGAGAGCGAGCAATTTTGTGAAACAAACTGAAAGAGATTCTTTCTTGATGAATAAGGAACGAACAACGGGTGATGGAAAAATAAGGATATTAGGAACTTACGATGACTGTTCAACAGAGGTGAGAAACATACTTACCAAATACTGGCATATTCTCCGACGAGATAAGGATGTCTCCAAATACCTACCAGAGAAACCTCTCATAACGTATAAGAGAGGAAGAAATCTTGGCGATCGGTTGGTCCATAGTCATCTGTCAGTGCTGCTCCTGCTTTTGCTCGTGCATTCTAACCACCCTGATGAAGCAGTGGCTTCACCCCATTGCGGAAACGTGTTGGTGGCAGGATATATAGGAGAAGATGAACACTTAAGCCTAAACTAGTTCCTCTTCCCCTTCTATGAGGAGTGACCCTTCATGCTTGATGATCGATTGCATGTACTGGGTCTCCTTATTGAGCAAGACATGTATGAATTGGTCACAGTAAAATAAACATTTTTAGTGACCTCTACAAATAGAATTATTAATTCTGAAGTGGAGATCAGGTGTTAAGTGGATCAGCACGAATAAGAAAGGAATGTTAATTATCAATATACATTCCTCTCATTAGTATTGTATAGCTTCCATATTAAGAGCCAGGGATCAGTGGATTATGGGAATAATTTATCTGGTATACCCATAGCTCTGATCGGCTAGTATATCATCCAGTTGCTCTAAATGGTTGCCAATAGCAACAGAGACTAAACAACTCTGTTTGTTTACACAATATTACCAGCTGCCGCATATTTGACTCAGTGCTGAGGTTATCACAATTATTATACTATCTAGGCTATACGAGAGGGAACTGTCCAGCCCCCACTCACAGGATGCTCTTCTCTGCTGTGAAGGGGGAAAAAAGGAAAAAATGCAGAAGGGGGGGGGGGGGGGGAGGGTTGTTACAAGCAGTGTTAGAGGAGCTGGTAGCTTTTCCAGTGTCTGTTCCTTTTCGGTGTTAACCATTCCATGCAATTATGCTGTTAAACTATTAATAACTTTTTGTGTAATGTGTTTTTAATCATTCTATTTATATTGCTATTTAGTAATAAGAGTTTTATCAAGAGTATGTAAAAGAGTGTCTAATAACTAATATTTGAAGTTGTTTAAATATTGTCTGCTCTCTAATATCTTTTGCAATAATTGAAATATGTAGCAGTGATGAAATAGCTATTATGTGTAAAAAGTTAGAAAGTCGTTGCTTCACAAAGAGAGATAAGAGAGTCATGTTATGTTTAGTAAGGAGCTTTGTTCAAGGACACAGAAAAGAAGCGGTGAGGAGCATGAAACTTGTAACGCTGTGAAAACGAACCACTGCTTGCTTGGATTGAATGAAACATTCCATAGCATGTTAAGTGAATTAGAACTATGCAGTATTTTGATTGTGTGCAGAATAACAGAACTGACTAATGCTTAATATGATGAGACTATCATTTTCATGTAAAAGATGTGATTTAATGCTGTATCAGCATAGGAGGGAAATCTTGCCCTATTATAGTTTTTCCACTTTCAAACTAATGAAACCCTCACAATTAAAATATTTCCATAGTTCTAAATTCAGCTACATTCTTTCCACTAACATTTGGGAAGGGGGGTGGGGGGTTAGTATGTGTGCTTCTTAAGCTTATCAATGAACCCTTGCAGCTGTGTGACTCTACACTCTGTGTGCTGTCATATGGTACAGTATCTCTCTTCTGAAATCATTGCTTCTATATCTCTATCCCACATAGTGTTGGTTAGGGTATGGTAGTATCTTCTGATATATTCATGTGGAATCTAATCAAATAATGTAAACCCATTTTTGTGTCAGTGACTAGGGATGAGCGAGTATACTGGCTAAGGCAGTACTCGCTCGAGTAATGTGCCTAGCCGAGTATCTCCCCGCTCGTCCCTAAAGATTCGGGGGCCGGCGTGGGGCGGGGAGCTGCGAAGGAGAGCGGGGTGGAACGGAGGGGAGATCTCTCTCTCCCGCCCGCTCTCCCCTGCTCCCCGCCGCAACTCACCTGTCAGCTGCGGCGGCCCCCGAATCTTTAGGGATGAGCAGGGAGATACTCGGCTAAGGCACATTACTCGAGTGAGTAGTGCCTTAGCGAGTATACTCGCTCATCCCTATTAGTGACACAATAGAATTTTCAACACCCTGAATTCACAAATTAAAGGGGTTGTCCCGAGGCAGCAAGTGGGTCTATACACTTCTGCATGGCCATAATAATGCACTTTGTAATGTACATTGTGCATTAATTATGAGCCATACAGAAGTTATAAAAAGTTTTATACTTACCTGCGCCGTTGCTAGCGTCCTCGTCTCCATGGTGCCGACTAATTTTCGCCCTCCGATGGCCAAATTAGCCGCGCTTGCGCAGTCCGGGTCTTCTTCTTTTCTGAATGGGGCTCCGTGTAGCTCCGTGTAGCTCCGCCCCGTCACGTGCCGATTCCAGCCAATCAGGAGGCTGGAATCGGCAATGGACCGCACAGAAGCCCTGCGGTCCACGGAGACAGAGGATCCCGGCGGCCATCTTCAGCAGGTAAGTATGAAGACGCCGGACCGCCGGGATTCAGGTAAGCGCTGTGCGGGTTGTTTTTTTAACCCCTGCATCGGGGTTGTCTCGCGCCGAACGGGGGGGGGGGGGGTTTAAAAAAAAAACAAAACCCGTTTCGGCGCGGGACAACCCCTTTAAGTATATGGATTTAATTTTCGGCATTTTTCCACAGTGTGGAATATAGTTCACTTGAAAAATTCCTTATTGGTTAGAAAGCTTCCCTAGACAATAAGCTGACCCTGGGTTGTCCAACTGCTGTGAGCCCCGCAACCAACTATAATCTGTTGATACCAAGCAACAAATGTTCCATCTTACTTTTACTCTGCAGGTACAATAAAATTAAAAATTATGTACACAGATTTTAGGAGCATTTGTAATAAGAGGCAGTGAAACTAGCATGAGACTTTTGAAAAAAAACAACTGTTGTTTAACCCCTTAATGACGAAGCCTGTTTGCGCCTCAGTGACGGAGCCAAATTTTGGAAATCTGACATGCGTCGTTCAACGTAGCATAACTCCATAAAGGCTTTACATATCCAAGTGATTCTGACATTCTTTTTTCGCCACATGTTGTACTTCATTTTGGTTGTAAAAAGAGACCGATATAATTTGTGTATATTTATTAAAAGTACCAATATTGGAAAAAATTTGAAAAAATTATCATTTTTTCACATTTTCAACTGTAATATCTCAAATATGTCCAAACATACTGTACAAATTTTTGATAAGATATATATATTTCCATCTGTTTACTTTATTCTGTATGCGCACTTGAAATACTTGTGTTTTTTTAACCATTTAGAGGACGTACAAATTTAACAATACTTTTCAGCATTTTGAGGAACACTTTGTTTTCCTGCACCAAGCCAAGTTTGCAAAGGCTCATGAGTGTCAGAATAATAGATACCCCCCCAAATGACCCCATTTTAAAAACTGCACCCCTTAATGTATTCACTGAGGGGTGTCATGAGTATTTTGACCCCACCAATTTTTTTCAGGAATTAATTCAATTTAGAGGAGAAAACATAAAATTTCACATTTTTGCAAATGTCATTTTAAAGACATATTTTTTTCCTTTACACCCCAAAATGGATATCCCCGTTTCTCCAGTGTTCAGAAACATACCCATTGTGGCCCTAATCTGGATGCACAACGGGACCCAAAATGAAAGGAGTAGTCGGTGTCTTTCAGAACATAAATTTTGCTTGAAGGCGTTTTAGGCCCCATAGCACTTTTGTAGAACTCTTGAGCGGCCAAAACCAAAGAGAACCCCACAAATGACCCCATTTTGAAAACTAGACCCCTTATCAAATTTATCTAGGGGTGTACTACCCATTTTGACCCCACAGTTTTTGAATGAATTCAAGCAAAGCAAAAGGAAAAAATTGTGATTTTCGTTTTTTTGGCAATTCTGTCATTTTAAAAACAGCTTTTTTTGTACAGCACACACGAGTGAAGACGTGCACCCCAAAATGGATACCCCTGTTTCTCCCGTGTTCAGAGACATACCCATTGTGGCCCTAATCTTATGTCTGGATGCACAACGGGACCCAAAATGAAAGGAGTAGTCGGTGGTTTTCACAACATAAATTTTCCTTGAAGACGTTTTAAGCCCCATAGCACTTTTGTAGAGCTCTTGAGTGGCCAAAACCAAAGAGAACCCCCACAAGTGACCCCATTTTGAAAACTAGACCCCTTATCGAATTTATCTAGGGGTGTACTACCCATTTTGACCACACCGTTTTCGAATGAATTCAAGCAAAGCAAAAGGAAAAAATTGTGATTTTGGTTTTTTGGGCAATTCTGTCATTTTAAAAACAGCTTTTTTTGTACAGCACACACATGAATGAAGACTTGCACCCCAAAATGGATACCCCTGTTTGTCCTGTGTTCAGAGACATACCCATTGTGGCCCTAATCTTATGTGTGGATGCACAACGGGGCCCAAAATCAAAGGAGTAGTCGGTGGCTTTCAGAACAGAAATTTAGCATGAAGGTGATTTAGGCCCCATTGCCCACTTTTAGAGCCCTTGAGCGGCCAAAACGACAGAGAACCCCCACAAATGACCCCATTTTGAAAACTAGACCCCTTAACGAATTCATCTTGGGGTGTACTGTGTATTTTTACCCTACAATTTTTGAATAAATCTAAGCAAAGCAGTAGGGAAAAAATTACAATTTTCATTTTTTTGGCAGTTGTATCAATTTAAAAACAGGGTTTTTTTGTACAGCACACATAGGAATGAAGACTTTCACCCCAAAATGGATACCCCTGTTTGTCCCGTGTTCAGAACCATACCCCTTGTGGCCCTAATCTACTTAAAGGACACATGGCTAGGCCTATAATGGAAGGAGCACCCGTTGGATTTCAGGGTACAACGGAATAAATTCCAGGCCTCATTGCGCACTTGTAGAGCCATTGAACGGCCAAAACGATAAAGAAGCCCCACAAATGACCCCATTTTAAAAACTAGACCCCTTAATGAATTTATCTAGGGGTGTATTGCGTATTTTGACGCCACAATATTTGAATAAATCTAAGCAAAGCAGAAGGAAAAAATTACGATTTTCATTTTTTTGGTAATTTTGTCAATTTAAAAACAGTGTTTTTTGTACAGTGTACATAGGAGTGAAGACCTTCACCCCAAAATGGGTACCTCCATTTGTCCTGTGTTCAAAAACATACCCCTTGTGGCCCTAATCTACTTAAAGGACACATGGCAAGGACTGTAATGCAGGGAACACCCGTTGGATTGCAGGGCACAACTGAATAAATTCCAGGCCCCATTGCTCATTTGTACGGAATAAAAATTGACACCTTTAAAAAATCCACCCTCTGCGCCCTTTTCGGCGTTCCCCAAATCTTAGATAAAAGTAATAATGTGAACTGTGTAGTATTTCCGAAGACAGGGGTAATTACGGAGGCTGGTTGAGATGGGTACATGGGGCAATAAAACCGTGTATCCCCCTCTCCTCTCATGCTTTTGGGGGGCATTTCTTGACCTCAGTGGCGGGTATGGGGTGTAAAAAGTGGCGCTCTGTGAGTCTCCGTAAGCTTGATGAGGTGCGGCGGTCTCACACAGAAGACACTCAACAAGGTGCTCCTGGAACTGCAGGAAGGCGAACGTTCTCGGGGCTTCTTGTAAATTGCGTATTACAGGTAGTGGTCTGAATAATGCCGGGCTCATGCAGCCGTAGGTGGAATCCGCTTGCCGAGGCCCGCAGCGGATCCCAGCTGTGACCCTGCGTATGGCCGCGTAATGTACTGCGCATAACTGCCTACTCACATCGCTTCTCGATTATGCGGGTACCAGCAGCCCGTATAACAACGTAGTTGCGTATGGGCTGCGGGTATATCCACGACCATGGAGCACAATGGGCTCTATGTTGCGGATATCTGCAGTAAAATAGAACCTGCTGCATTCTCTTTTCTGCGAGTGGATTATGTAATTCCAACCCATTAATGTGAGCGGAATTGTGTAATCCAATGCGATTGATCTGCGTATTACCGTGGATCAGAAGCATGCGGAATTTGTAATTCCTATCCGGTCATGTGAGACCGGCCAAAGGTAGATCGCTACCTTTTTTTCACGTGACCGGTGACCGCTCAATGAGGCCACCCGTCACTGCCCCAGGCTCTCGGCGACCGTTGGTCGCTGGGAGTAAGGAGATTTTAAATTTCCTGGGCTCCCCGACTCCTGCACATGTGTCTGGTGTTTTGCCGGCAGTCGCATGTGTAGAATCCGGGAAAGTTCGTTTAGGAAGATTGCGTTGGGGTGCAAATACGGAGGCCTTCGGTAAAAAGTTTCATCTCATCTCACCGATCACATCGGTGAGGGGAGATGAACCTTCACCTTTTTTTTTACTTTTACGTGATCGCCATTATCCATTGGATAACGGCGAACACGTGATCAGGGACCGCTCACCGCGGCCCCCTGTGAAATCTCCAGGCTCTCGGTTAAATTTTGTAGCCAGGAGCAGGGAGATTTTAAATATTCCTGGCAATCCACAGCTTTTGCACTGCGCCTGCCATTGTGGCGCAGAAGCTGGGGTAAGATCTGCGGATAAATCCGCGGGCCTTAGGTACGTCATTTCATCCTCCCTCACAGATATGATCCGTGGGGGGAGATGAAACGTAAGCTTTTTTAACTTTAAAAAATTTTTTTTTTTACTTTTACACTTTTTTTTTTTTACTTTTTACACTTTTTTTTACTGTACATGATCACTATTATCCATTGGGTAACAGTGATCATGTACCCAGTATAATCTCTCTACTCCTGGCTACACATGGCAGCCAGGAGCAGAGGGATTTAAAATTTCCCGGGGCTCGAGCCCCTCTGTGCACGCGCCCAATGATGACGTAGCTTGAGTAACTCCACTAGCTTAGAGTCGTCATATTAAAATCCCCGTCGCGCAATGTAGACGTCAGCGAGGGAGACACCGGCGTCCCACGCTGCGAGCCCCGGACTCCGTCCTTGTGGAATGTAAGTAAATCTTATTTAAAGCGATCATTGTCAGTGTTTAGTTTTGCTTGAAAAAGGCGCTCTTAATAGTGCCGAAACGCGTTGCAAACGTATATGATTTTATGTACAATTTGTACAATTAAATATATCTTGTTACATACGGTGGAGACTTGATAGTTTCCTTATTTTAGATTGCAAGACCCCTAAGAAGAGCGCAGAAGGAGTTTTTTTTAATCTTTCTAATATTGTAATTTCCCCACTGTTTGGTTCGATACCCATTGGGGTTTTTCCTACTGCTGCATCTCCTTGGACCAAGGATTTTCGGGGACCCTGCATCAAGTAACATCTTTAGTCCTACAGGCTAACGGGGATCATCGGTGCAAGCGGGTTACTTCCCCATCACGTGGGGATCCCGCTCTGCACCAGGTGAGTAATACAAATCCCCATTTTCGATACTTCGGATTTATGTGTGGTCACATGGATCTGTACTCTGTGACAATATGTGAAGGAGTATTTTGCATAGTGTTGTGAAACAACCTTCAGGGATTAAGATGGGGGTATTTTGGAATACATACAAGAATTTGGGCAGTAGCTTCATTTTAATTAGGTTTATACAACTTACTGTGAATGAATTGAGGCTTGCAACAGAGGCCAAAAGCAATAAAAAAGGATTTTGGGGGTATGTCAAAAGCAAAAGAAAAGTCAAAGATGCAATTGGATGCTTACAAGATGAAAATGATGACTTGGTTAAGAATGATGTTGAGAAGGCCGAACTTTTTTGTATCTGTTTTCTCTCAGAAAGTAGATGGAATTTAACTGATCTTCCCTGTGCTATTGGGGGAATAAAAGAATGCAGGCTATCTATAAGTAGAGAGATGGTGAGGGAACACATAGCTAACCTAAATTAATTTAGGTCTCAAGGTCCAGATAAATTACATCCTAGGATACTAAAGGAAGCAGTAGAGGTAATTGATGAACCACTTGCCATCTTTAAAAAGTCCTGGCAAACAGGAGAAGTCTCAGAACATTGGAAAAGGGCAAATGTTGTCCCTATCTTCAAAAAAGGGAAGAAGGTGGATCCAGGAAACTACAGGACTGTGAACCTGCACTTCTATACCGGGAAAGATCTTTGAACAAATTATTAACCCCTTCCCGCTCTAGGACGTACATTTACGTCCTGGAGCGTCAGGGTATGTATGCGTCGGGGGAGCAGTGCAGGTGTCATGGCAGCCAGGGGCCTTCTAAAAAGGCCCCAGGGCTGCCTTGAGAGACTGCCTACCAAGCCATCCCCGTGGGGTGGCTTTATAGGCTGCCTGTCAAATTGCAGTATGACGTAATGCTGTCCCTAGGGGGACTTGAATGTAAAGTCAAAAAAAAGATCAATAAAGTTTTTTTAGTTGTAAAAAAAGTAATGAAAGTTTAAATCACCCCCCTTTTGCCATTATCTATAATTTAAATATTAAAATAAAAATACATATCTGGTATCGCCGCGTCTGTAAAAGTCCGATCTATCAAAGTAGCACATTATTTTCCCCAGCACGATGAACGTCGTCCGTAAAAAAAAAAAAACAAGAACACCAGAAATGCACTTTTTCAGTCTCCCAGAAAAAACGCAATAAACAGCGATCAAAAAATCGTATGTATTCCGAAATGGTACTAACGGAAACTACAGGACATCTTGCAAAAAATGAGCCCTCACTCAATTATCTCGACGGAAAAATTAAAAAGTTATTGCGCACAAAAGATGACCGCAGAAAATAATTGAAAGAAATTAAATGTCTTCAGAAAACAAAAAAGAGTAGTATAGTAAAAAAAAAACTATACAAGTTTGGTATTGTAGTAATCGTACTGACCTATAGAATAAAGGTATCATGTCGTTTTTGTTTCAGTTTGTGCGCTGCAGAAACAAGACACACTGAAAAATGTCGGAATGTCGTTTTTTTTCCATTTTACTCCACTTAGAATTTTATTAAAGTTTTGTGGTACATTATATGGTACTTTAAATAGCACCATTGAAAACTACAACTCGTCACGCAAAAAACAAGCCCTCAAACAGCTATGTCGATGGATAAATAAAGTAGTTATGATTTTTTTAAAGGTGGGAGAAAAAACGAAAATGGAAAAAAAAAGGGCTGTGTCATGAAGGGGTTAAACAGCATGTATGCAAGTACTTGGATAAGAATGGAGTAATTAACTAGAGCCAGCATGGGTTTGTAATAAACAAGTAATGCCAGACAAATCTAATTTCCTTCTATGACAAAATCACCGACTGGGTTGATCAGAGAAATGCGGTAGATATTGTATATCTTGACTTTAGTAAAGCATTTGCCAAGTATCTCATATCATACTTATTAAAAAAAATAACCAAATATGGTATTGACAAGGCAACTGTGTTAGGTGGATTCACAACTGGCTAAGTGATCGTACTCAAAGACTGGTCATAAATGTGGAAGAATGTATCAAGTGGGGTACCCCAAGGCTCTGTCCTAGGCCCAGTGTTGTTCAACATTTCTGTAGATGATCTGGAGGAGGGAATTGATGGGAAACTGATCAAACACAAAGCTAGGGAGGGATAGCTAACACTAGAGAAGAGAGAGTATTCAAAAAGCTCTAGAAAAGCTTGAACAGTGGGCGGCGACTAACAGAATGGTATTTAACAAGGAGGAATGCAAAGTCCTACAAATTCCTTCCTGATTCCATAGTGGCAGTCAGAATAATCCCTGGATCAACTTCTGATAGCTCCTACCTGACTGTAAGACCCAGATCAACAACCCGCTGGTCACCTAATGTCTATATCTTGTAATATCATAGCAAAGACATCTAATCCCCTCTTAATCTCCTGAATGGAGTTTGCCATCACCACGTCCTCAGGCAGAGAGATCCACAGTCTTACTGCTCTTATAGTAAAGAACCCCCTTCGGTGTTGGTGATGAAGCCTGCTTTCTTATAGACGTAGCAGATGCCCTCTTCTTACCGTCGCAGTCCTGGGTATAAACAGATTATAGGAGAGATTTCTGTATTGTCCCCTAATGTATGTATCCATAGTTATTTGATTGCCCCTTAGCCGTCTTTTTTTTTCCAGGATGAATAATCCTAATTTTGATAGCCTCTCTGGGTATTCCAGTCCCCTCATTCCATTTATTAATTTAGTTGCCCTTCTTTGAACCCCTTTAAGCACTGCTACGTCTTTCCTGAGCACTAGTGTCCAGAACTGTACACCGTATTCCATATGTGGTCTGACAAGTGCCTTATATAGTGGAAGAATCATGTTCTTGTCCCTTGCCCCTATGCCTCTTTTAATGCACCCCAAGACCTTATTAGCTTTTGCAGCAGCTGACTGGCATTGGTTACTCCAGTTAAATCTACAATCCACTAGTACCCCCAGGTCTTTTTCCATCTCACTTTTCCCTAGCAGTACCCCATTTAGTACGTATTGGTGACATCCGTTTCTCCTACCTATGTGCATAACCTTACATTTGTCAACATTGAACTTCATTTGCAATTTTTCTGCCCAGGTCCTCACCTTATCTAGGTCCATTTGTAGCAATACATTGTCCTCTGTTGTATTAATTATCTTGCATAACTTTGTATCATCTGCAAATATTGATATTTTACTGTGCAGTCCCTCTATCAGTTCGTTGACAAATATATTGAATAGAATGGGGCCTACTACTGAACCCTGTGGCACCCCACTAGCAACCCTGGCCCAATCAGAGTATGAACCATTTATTACCACCCTCTGCTTTCTATCTTGGAACCAGTTCTTTACCCAGATACACACATTTTTGCCCTCATTTTGTATATCAACTTATTATGCGGCACAGTGTCAAATGCTTTAGAGAAAGCCAGATATACGAGATCAATAGACTCTCCCAGGTCCAGCCTAGAACTTACTTCACCATAGAAGCTGATTACCGGCCTGTAGTTTCCAGGCTCTCTCTTGGACCCCTTTTTGTATATTGGAACCACATTGGCAATGCGCCAATCCAATGCTACAACCCCGGTCTTGCTAGTGTCCATAAATATTAGAAATAGTGGTCTAGCTATCATTTCACTTAGTTCCCTTAAAACCCTTGGGTGTATTCTTTCTGCGCCCGACGATTTAACTCCTCGTTAACCGACTTAGCACTTCCTCCTGCGTTAGGCATGCAATATTTTGCAAGGTGTTCATTTTATTCCCCTGCATCTCGTGTGACATTTGCTTTTTGTTCATGAACACACTTGAAAAAAAATATCCGTCTGGGATGATTTAGTGAATCCTGCACTGAGCAGGGGGTTGGACCCGATGACCCTGGAGGTCACTTCAAACTCTACCATTCTATGATTCATTCCACTGGAAGTTTTAACCATTCTTTAGTTGATTTACTTGTGTACTTTGGGTCATTGCATTGATGCTTAACCCAATATCTCTTCAGCGTGAGGTCATGGAGTGCTGCCCTTACATTCTCCTGTAAAATATTTTACCACACCTCAGAATTCATTGTTTCCCTCAATAACTGCAAGGCTTTCAGGCCCTGAAGCAGTCCCAAACCATGATTGTTTGCAGTGTTGTTTTACCCTCCAGTGTTGTATACAGTACTGCACAAATGTATTAGGCAGGTGTGGAAAAAATGCTGCAATATCAGATTTTTTTTCAGCCGTCTGATTTACTCCAATGGTTTTCTGCGGCAGGACAATGACCCCAAGCATAATGCCAATGTCAATAACAAGTATATTCAGTGTAAAGAATAACCAGGAGTCCTGGAAGTGATGATATGGCTCCCACAGAGCCCTGATCTCATCATCATCCAGTCTGTCTGAGATTACATAAAGGATTGGAGCAAGCAGACATCCACTTAGTTCTCGAAGATGTCTAGAACAACTTTCCTGCCAAGTTCCTTCAAAAGTTGTGTGTTTGTATACGTAAAAGAACTGATGCTGGTTTGAAGGCAAAGGGCAGTCACACCAAATATTAATTTAATTTACATTTCTCTTTTGTACATCCACTTTGCATTTTGTTAATTGACAAAAAAAGTAACACTTCTATTTTTGAAAACATTCTTACTTTAGAGCATATTTTCCACATCTTCATAAAACTTTTGCACAGTGCTGTATTTGTGCTAGAAAGTTGCACTCTTGTCTTATCTGTCCATAAAACATTTTCCCACAACCACTGTTGGACATCCAGACAGTATTGAAGAAGCCTGAGATGGGCGGCAATGCTTTGTTTTGGACAGCAATGGCAACTTCTAGAGATGAGTGAGCACCAAAATGCTCGGGTGCTCGTTACTCGAGTCGAACTTTTCGCGATGCTCGAGAGTTCGTTTCGAGTAACGAACCCCATTGAAGTCAATGGGCTACCTAAGCATTTTTGTATATCGCCGATGCTCGCTAAGGTTTTCATTTGTGAAAATCTGCAAAACCCAAGAAAGTGCTGGAAACGACACAGAAACGGATAGGGCAGGCGAGGGGCAACATGCTGGGCTGCATTTCAGGTTCCCAAGTCCCACTATTCAGCCACAATAACGGCAAGAGTGCCCCCCCCCACTACCAATTTTTACTTCGGACAAACCCTCATTAGCAAGGTACACCTTAGCTAAGCACCACACTACCTCCAACAAAGCACAAGCACTGCCTGCGGGACACACCCCTGCCTCTTCTCTTGGGTTACATGCTGCCCAACCCCCCCGCACGACCAAGTGTCCCTGCGCAGCCTTCAGCTGCCCTCATGCCACACACTGGCCTCACAGCCACACCACCCTCATGTCTATTTATAAGTGCGTCTGCCATGAGGAGGAACCGCAGGCACACACTGCAGAGGGTTGGCAGGGCCAGGCAGCGACCCTTTTTAAAAGGGGTGGGGCGATAGCCCACAATGCTGTACAGAAGCAATGAGAACTCCAATCCTGTGCCACCTCCATCAGGAGCTGCAAACGTGGGCGTAGCAATGGGGAATCCATGTGCCACACAGTATTCATTCTGTCAAGGTGTCGCATAGCTCAATCCACACTGCAAGGGGAAAGCCGTCAGCGCTCTGCCCTCTACCTAAGTCAGTCAGTGCCTTTGTGCCAGACAGGTCAAACACCGCGATGGGAACTAAGTTTGCACCAACAGCATAGGGGGGTCCTAGGAAGCCCAAGACATGAACCAAAAATTGATCTGAGCGGCCAAACATGGCAGACTTGCACCGCACCCACGAGATAGGCCTCGGCCCACAGCTTCAGCAATCCTAGGCAGAAAGTGGACTTTCACTGCACCAAGGACATAGGCCTCTGCACAAACCCTCAGCAATCGCGTGCCTACAGCGGACTCCTATGCTAGCGTAGCTGTGCACATCTCATTAGCGCTGTATTGCTCCTGTAGTTTGTCCCAATGCAGTGCCCCGGATAGTAGAGCTAACGTCAGATTAAATACAGATGGGCTTCGGCCCACACTGCATGCCCCAGTCAGACTAGGTTTTTTTATAAGTAGACACAGGCAGGTACAACTCCGTGTGGACCGACAGCATGGGTGGGTCCCAGGAAGCCACCGGCGGTACATAAATAAATCCCATTGCAGTGCCCAGCACAGCTGAGGTAACGTCAGGTTTAATGCAGGTGGGCTTCGGCCCACACTGCATGCCCCAGTCAGACTGGGGTTCTTTATAAGTAGACACATGCAGTTACAACTCCGTGTGGACCGACAGCATAGGTGGGTCCCAGGAAGCCACCGGCGGTACATAAATATATCCCATTGCATTGCCCAGCACAGCTGAGGTTACGTCCGATGAAATTCAGGTGGGCTTCGGCCCACACTGCATGCCCCAGTCTGACCGGGGTTTTTAATACATAGACACAGGCAGGTACAACTCACTAATGTGAAGTCCGTGTGGACCGACAGCATGGGTGGCTCCCTGGAACCTACCGGCGGTATATAAATAAATCCCATTGCAGTGCCCAGCACAGCTGAGGTAACGTCAGGTTTAATGCAGGTTGGCTTCGGCCCACACTGCATGCCCCAGTCAGACTGGGGTTCTTTATAAATAGACACATGCAGTTACAACTCCGTGTGGACCGACAGCATAGGTGGGTCCCAGGAAGCCACCGGCGGTACATAAATATATCCCATTGCATTGCCCAGCACAGCGGAGGTTACGTCCGATGAAATGCAGGTGGGCTTCGGCCCACACTGCATGCCCCAGTCTGACCGGGGTTTTTAATACATAGACACTGGCAGGTACAAATCCCTAATGTGAACTCCCTGTGGACCCACAGCATGGGTGGCTCCCTGGAACCCACCGGCGGTACATAAATAAATCCCATTGCAGTGCCCTGCTCAGCAGAGCTAACGACACATACAACACAGGTGTGCTTTGGCCCACAGTGCATGCCCCAGTCAGACTGGTAATCTGTACCTTAACAGTAACCGCGTTGGTGGTAATGTGGTGGCAACTGCGGACCTAGTAGCCCGATTTTATTTATTTGGTTTTCGGAATGTGGCCAGGATTAAGTGGGCCGTGGCGGGGGGATGGTGGGGGGGCTCTCTTGTTGTGTCGGTAAAGGTGAAATTCTTGGACTGCCACCAGACGGACCAATGCAAAGGTATTTGCCAAGAATGTTTTCATTGTTGGAGGAGGAGGGGGATGTTTTTGAGGCACTACGTGTCCTCTCCACGTGTCCGTGGTTATATGCACCTCAACAGTAACCGCGTTGGTGGGAAATGGCCTTGCCACCATCATGTCTTTGGGAAGCCTCCGTTTCCACACCCCAGTGACATAGCATTAGCAGCAGTATAGGCAGAGCCCAGAATTAGTAACATTTCAGCGGTAGCATTAGGGACAGGCCCCAGTAACATATCACTAGCAGCATTATAGGGGGAGCACAGTATTAGTTCCATTTCAGTAGTAGTAGCAGTCCAGACAGGCCCCAGTAACAATTCTGAAGCAGCAGTATAGGGGGGAGCACAGTCTTAGTTCCATTTCAGTAGTAGTAGCAGTCAAGACAGGCCACAGTAACAATTCCGAAGCAGCAGTATAGGGGGAGCACAGTAATAGTTCCATTTCAGTAGTAGTAGCAGTCAAGACAGGCCCCAGTAACAATTCCGAAGCAGCAGTATAGGGGGAGCACAGTATTAGTTCCATTTCAGTAGTAGTAGCAGTCAAGACAGGCCCCAGTAACAATTCCGAAGCAGCAGTATAGGGGGAGCACAGTATTAGTTCCATTTCAGTAGTAGTACCAGTCAAGACAGGCCCCAGTAACAATTCCGAAGCAGCAGTATAGGGGGAGCACAGTCTTACTTCCATTTCAGTAATAGTAGCAGTCCAGACAGGCCCCAGTAACAATTCCGAAGCAGCAGTATAGGGGGAGAACAGTATTAGTTCCATTTCAGTATTAGTAGCAGTCAAGACAGGCCCCAGTAACAATTCCGAAGCAGCAGTATAGGGGGAGCACAGTCTTAGTTCCATTTCAGTAATAGTAGCAGTCAAGACAGGCCCCAGTAACAATTCCGAAGCAGCGGTATAGGGGGAGCACAGTATTAGTTCCATTTCAGTAGTAGTAGCAGTCAAGACAGGCCACAGTAACAATTCCGAAGCAGCAGTATAGGGGGAGCACAGTATTAGTTCCATTTCAGTAGTAGTAGCAGTCAAGACAGGCCACAGTAACAATTCCGAAGCAGCAGTAGAGGGGGAGCACAGTATTAGTTCCATTTCAGTAGTAGTAGCAGTCAAGACAGGCCCCAGTAACAATTTCGAAGCAGCAGTATAGGGGGAGCACAGTCTTAGTTCCATTTCAGTAATAGTAGCAGTCAAGACAGGCCCCAGTAACAATTCCGAAGCAGCAGTATAGGGGGAGCACAGTATTAGTTCCATTTCAGTAGTAGTAGCAGTCCAGACAGGCCACAGTAACAATTCCGAAGCAGCAGTATAGGGGGAGCACAGTATTAGTTCCATTTCAGTAGTAGTAGCAGTCAAGACAGGCCACAGTAACATTCCCGTTGCAGCAGTTTAGGGAGATAACAGTCTCTTTCACATTTCAGTAGTTGCAGTATAGACAAGGCCCCAGTTACATTTATGTAGCAAAAGTGTAGGCCAACCCCACACACCTTGCTGTAGCATGAGTGCAGGCGAAGCCCATAAAAATTACTAGGATTACACTGTAGGCGATGGCCCAAAAAAATTGGTGTACCAACAGTACTAATGTACCTCAGAAAAATTGCCCATGCCCAACCAAGAGGGCAGGTGAAACCCATTAATCGCTTTGGTTAATGTGGCTTAATTTGTTACTAGGCCTGGAGGCAGCCCAGTTAAAATAAAAATTGGTTCAGGTGCAAGTTTCAACGCTTTAATGAGAATTGAAACGTATAAACATTGTTTACAAAAGTCATATGACTGAGCCTTGTGAGCCTAAGAAAAATTGCCCGTTCGGCGTGATTACGTTAGCTTTCAGGGGGAGGAGCAGGAGGAGAAGGATGAATATGATACACAGATTGATGAAGCTAAAAGGTCCCCGTTTTTTAGGGTGATAGAGAACGATGCTTCCATCCGTGGGTGCAGCCTACGTATTGTTTAGGTACCGCTGCTGTCCGCTGGTGGAGAAGAGAAGTCTGGGGAAATCCAGGCTTTGTTCATCTTTATGAGTGTAAGCCTGTCGGCACTGTCAGTTGACAGGCGGGTACGCTTATCCGTGATGATTCCCCCAGCCGCACTAAACACCCTCTCTGACAAGACACTAGCCGCAGGACAAGCAAGCACCTCCAGGGCATACACCGCGAGTTCAGGCCACGTGTCCAGCTTCGACACCCAGTAGTTGTAGGGAGCAGAGGCGTCATGGAGGACGGTCGTGCGATCGGCTACGTACTCCCTCACCATCCTTTTACAGTGCTCCCGCCGACTCAGCCTTGACTGGGGAGCGGTGACACAGTCTTGCTGGGGAGCCATAAAGCTGTCAAAGGCCTTGGAGAGTGTTCCCCTGCCTGCGCTGTACATGCTGCCTTATCTCCACGCCTCCCCTGCTACCTGGCCCTCGGAACTGCGCCTTCTGCCACTAGCGCTGTCGGATGGGAATTTTACCATCAGTTTGTCCGCCAGGGTCCTGTGGTATAGCATCACTCTCGAACCCCTTTCCTCTTCTGGTATGAGAGTGGAAAGGTTCTCCTTATACCGTGGGTCAAGCAGTGTGTACACCCAGTAATCCGTAGTGGCTAGAATGCGTGTAACGCGAGGGTCACGAGAAAGGCATCCTAACATGAAGTCAGCCATGTGTGCCAGGGTACCTGTACGCAACACATGGCTGTCCTCACTAGGAAGATCACTTTCAGGATCCTCCTCCTCCTCTGGCCATACACGCTGAAAGGATGATAGGCAAGCAGCATGGGTACCCTCAGCAGTGGGCCAAGCTGTCTCTTCCCCCTCCTCCTCATGCTCCTCCCCCTCCTCCTCAACGCGCTGAGATATAGACATGAGGGTGCTCTGACTATCCAGCGACATACTGTCTTCCCTTACCTCCGTTTCTGAGCGCAAAGCGTCTGCCTTTATGCTTTGCAGGGAACTTCTCAAGAGGCATAGCAGAGGAATGGTGACGCTAATGATTGCAGCATCGCCGCTCACCATCTGGGTAGACTCCTCAAAGTATCCAAGGACCTGGCAGATTTCTGCCAACCAGGCCCACTCTTCTGTAAAGAATTGAGGAGGCTGACTCCCACTACGCCGCCCATGTTGGAGTTGGTATTCCACTATAGCTCTACGCTGCTCATAGAGCCTGGCCAACATGTGGAGCGTAGAGTTCCACCATGTGGGCACGTCGCACAGCAGTCAGTGCACTGGCAGATTAAACCGATGTTGCAGGGTCCGCAGGGTGGCAGCGTCCGTGTTGAACTTGCGGAAATGTGCGCTGAGCCGGTGCACCTTTCCAAGCAGGTCTGACAAGCATGGGTAGCTTTTCAGAAAGCGCTGAACCACCAAATTAAAGACGTAGGCCAGGCATGGCACGTGCGTGAGGCTGCCGAGCTGCACAGCCGCCACCAGGTTACGGCCGTTGTCACACACGACCATGCCCGGTTGGAGGCTCAGTGGCGAAAGCCAGTGGTCGGTTTGCTCTGTCAGACCCTGCAGCAGTTCGTGGGCCGTGTGCCTCTTCTCTCCTAAGCTGAGTAGTTTCAGCACGGCCTGCTGGCGCTTGCCCACCGCTGTGCTGGCACCCCGCGCGACACCGACTGGTGGCGACGTGCTGCTGCTGACACATCTTGATTGCAAGACAGAGGTTGCGTAGGAGGAGGAGGAGGGTGGTTTAGTGGGGGAAGCATACACCGCCGCAGATACCACCACTGAGCTGGGGTCCGCAATTCTGGGGTGGGTAGGATGTGAGCGGTCCAGGCTCTGACTCAGTCCCAGCCTCCACTAAATTCACCCAATGTGCCGTCAGGGAGATATAGTGGCCCTGCCTGTCTGTGCTTGTCCACGTGTCCGTTGTTAAGTGGACCTTGGCAGTAACCGCGTTGATGAGGGCGCGTACAATGTTGCTGGAGACGTGGTCGTGCAGGGCTGGGACGGCACATCGGGAAAAGTAGTGGTGACTGGGAACCGAGTAGCGCGGGGCCGCCGCCGCCATCATGTTTTTGAAAGCCTCCGTTTCCACAAGCCTATACGGCAGCATCTCCAGTCTGATCAATTTGGCTATGTGCACGTTTAACGCTTGAGCGTGCGGGTGCGTGGCGGCGTACTTGCGCTTGCGCTCAAACAGTTGCGCTAGCGACGGCTGGACGCTGTGCTGAGAGACATTGCTGGATGGGGCCGAGGACAGCGGAGGTGAGCGTGTGGGTGCAGGCCGGGAGACGGTCATGCCTGTGTCCTGAAAGGGGGGTTGGATCTCAGTGGCAGGTTGGGGCACAGGGGGAGAGGCAGTGCTGCAAACCGGAGGCGGTGAACGGCCTTCGTCCCACCTTGTGGGGTGCTTGGCCATCATATGCCTGCGCATGCTGGTGGTGGTGAAGCTGGTGGTGGTGGCTCCCCGGCTGATCTTGGCGCGACAAACCTTGCACACCACAGTTCGTCGGTCGTCTGCACTCTCAGTGAAAAACTGCCAGACCTTTGAGCACCTCGGCCTCTGCAGGGTGGCATGGCGCGAGGGGGCGCTTTGGGAAACAGCTGGTGGATTATTCGGTCTGGCCCTGCCTCTACCCCTGGCCACCCCACTGCCTCTTCCAACCTGTGCTGCGGCTACAATTGCCTCCCCCTCTGAAGACCGATCCTCAGTTGGCTTATCACACCAGGTGGGGTCAGTCACCTCATCGTCCAGCAGCTCTTCCTCCGAATCCTCTGTGCGCTCCTCCCTGGGACTTACTGCCCTTACTACTACCACCTCACTGATAGACAACTGTGTCTCATCGTCATCGTCCTGCTCACCCACTGAAAGCTCTTGAGACAGTTGCCAAAAGTCCCCAGCCTCATCCCCCGGACCCCGGGAACTTTCCAAAGGTTGGGCATCGGTCACGATAAACTCCTCTGGTGGGAGAGGAACGATTGCTGCCCAATCTGGGCAGGGGCCCGAGAACAGTTCCTGGGAGTCTGCCTGCTCCTCAGAATGTGTCATTTTCATGGAGTGAGGAGGCTGGGAGGAAGAAGGAGCAGCAGCCAGAGGATTCAGAGTTGCAGCTGTGGACGGCGTAGAAGACTGGGTGGTCAGTAGATTGCTGGATGCACTTTCTGCCTTCCACAACAGGACCTGCTCACACTGCTCATTTTCTAATAAAGGTCTACCGCGTGGACCCATTAATTGTGAGATGAATCTGGGGACCCCAGAAACTTGTCTCTCTCCTAATCCCGCAGCAGTCGGCTGCGATACACCTGGACCAGGAGCTCGGCCTGTGCCCACACCCTGACTTGGGCCTCCGCGTCCTCGCCACCGTCCTCTAGGCCTACCCCTACCCCTCAGCATGGTGTATTACGAGATTAGCAGAAACAGAACGCTGTAATTAAATGTGCCGCTTAGTGGCCTGTGTTTGGAGGCTGACTTCGCGTACATAACGCACTGCAGAGGCAGGCAACAATTATGCGCAAGGCTGGGTATTAATTCAACAACTACTACCCCCAGCAGAGACGCAGTAAACTGAAGACAGTGACAGGCAGGCCTAATATTGTATTTTTGTGGAAGTTTTTGTGAACAACCACACTGCCTGTGATATAGTCTGTATTTCAATTTCCCTGTTGGAGGCTGACTTCACGTACGTAACGCACTGCAGAGGCAGGCAACAATTATGCGCAAGGCTGGGTATTAATTCAACAACTACTACCCCCAGCAGAGATGCAGTAAACTGAAGGCAGTGACAGGCAGGCCAAATACAGTATTTTTTGGAAGTTTTTGGGAAAAAGCCCACTGCCTATATAGCCAGTATACCTCTTTCCCTGCCTCACCAGTACTGCCCCTATACTGAGTAAAATGACTGCAGACTGAGGACGCTATGGTCTGCACGCCCGATATACAAAAAAAAAATAAAAAATTGTGCAACACTGCTAAAAACAGCCTCAACAGTACTGCACACGGGCAGATGTGGCCCTAAGAAGGACCGTTGGGGTTCTTGAAGACTAAAATAACACCTAACACTCTCCCTATAGCAGCAGCATCACCAGCACTTTCCCTGATATCTGTCAGCATGCATCTGTGGCGAGCCGCGGGCGGGGCAGATTTAAATACTCAGGTGTCATCTGATCTCCCCAGCCACTCACTGCAGGGGGGTGGTATAGGGCTGGAACGTCACAGGAGGAAGTTGTAATGCCTTCCCTGTCTTTCAATTGGCCAGAAAAGCGCGCAATTTTCTCAGAGATGAAAGTGAAAGTAACTCGAACATCGCGTGGTGCTCGTCTCGAGTAATGAGCATCTCGAACACCCTAATATTCGAATGAGTATCAAGCTTGGACGAGTACGCTCGCTCATCTTTAGCAGCTTCCTTTGTGTTGTCCTTCCATGTACACCATTCTTGTTCATTCCTTTTCTAATAAATAATAATTATTAGTAAATTATAGTACCATTGTTTCCGGTGGTGCAATACGCCACACAGCTCTGCTACATGCACATTCCACACAGCCAGCTCTGGTACATGGGCATGTGACAGACACACACCTGTGCTACATGACATGCGCATGTCACAGACACGCCTCTGCTACATCGCGTGCGCATGTCACAGACACGCCTCTGCTACATCGCGTGCGCATGTCACAGACACGCCTCTGCTACATCGCGTGCGCATGTCACAGACACGCCTCTGCTACATCGCGTGCGCATGTCACAGACACGCCTCTGCTACATCGCGTGCGCATGTCACAGACACGCCTCTGCTACATCGCGTGCGCATGTCACAGACACGCCTCTGCTACATCGCGTGCGCATGTCACAGACACGCCTCTGCTACATCGCGTGCGCATGTCACAGACACGCCTCTGTTCGATGCATGTGTGACGCGCAGAGCTGAACTACAAATATTCTTTGTTGGCCTGTGCTGGTGTAGGCTCTGTGATGATGTCACTGTCATGTGACCCCCCCTTCAGACTCCTCCCACACAGGTGACTGATCACATGGTGACATCATCACAAGTCCTGTGATCACATGGCTGCTGGCTGCATATTAGCCCCACTTCTACATGAGCCAACCTTAACAACCAATAACCATGAACCAGCCAAAACAAATAACCAATCACCGTGAATCAGCCAACTCAAATAAACAATCACCGGGAATCAGCCAACCCAAATAACCAATCACCGGGAATGAGTAAATCCAAGCAACCAATCAGGTTGCGAATGGTGTGCATTTGGGAAGTACTATAGATATATGCCTGCTGGCTGGCTTTGTGTTTTATATGCTTTTAGGACCTTTAATGACGTCACAGACATTTGATCAGGGGACGAAGCGAAGTACTGGTGACTGATATTAAAGGTCCCGCGTGCACACGGCTGCTGTTATGCTCTGCATGTTTCGAGCTGTAGGACCTGTGATGACATCACTAGCATGTGAACAGGGGCGGAGCATAAGAAGCACCCACACACAAACTCACGGACAAGTGGTCGTTAGTAGTTTGATGGATACGTTAGAGATTTTTGCAGTGTGTAGAAACTTCTATAGATCTTTTGCTGTTAAGGCCCTTTTACACACCACGACTAATCACTCAAAATTCATTGAAACAAGCAAAAGTGACCGATAATTGTTACATGTGAAAGTGAAACTATCACTCACTTAAATGAACTCCTTAGCACTCGCTGGCTTCTCTTGCTGTGTAAGAGCTTCCCGCTCGCGATTCCCAAATGAAGTATTGAGAGGGGAGCGAGAAAGAGACTAGAAACCACAAGCGATGATGTCACCACTAAGGTCATTAGCGTACGTGCAGTTCTTTCAAACTGAAAGTCCTGCCAGACGCTCACTGGTTTCTAGCTAAACAATAGTATAGAGAGAACAGCAGCACTCCAACAAAAATCACCACTGGTATGAGGCAATCCACTATGCAAAGCTAAGGGGGAACTCGACACCAGAGTTCCAGTCACAAGCAGAAGAGGAACAGATTTGAGGAGCATAAAGTGGTTTAAAATTCATGCATCAGTTGAGATGCTTCTTTATTGATCCATATTAAAAAGATAGACAAGCTACGTTTCGACCCAATCAAAGTCTATGTCAAGCTAAAATGCACCATCACCCACCTCACAATAAATATGCCAATACAGCAATCACAGTTAAAATCAGAAGAGGTACTCCCACTACAGGTGTTAATAAAAACTTACCCCCAGGTCAGCTGAGAGGAGCGAGATTAATAGTGGCATCCCGGTGGCTAGCAAAATCAATCACGTTAGGCTACAAGGCGTCTAAGTGCCGTATTGGGCATGCATGGAAACATGAAGCCTATGTGATGCCGTAGTCAGGACACTTCAATCGTCCCTGGAACGTACAGCGTGTATTGGCCGCGCATGTGCAGGATGTAACACATCTCGTGTGACTATGGGACGGTGTAACTGAATGAATATGTAATGTCAAAGCCAGAGTAGCGCTCCAATGTATAGATTACATTTTGGGTCATAATGATGTATATCACCAATGGCGTATATGCAAAAGAAAAAATGTATAGTTGGTCCAGAATGGATACCAATGCAGAGACTCATATAGTGCTAGAAAAGGCTGCAGAAAAGTAAAAAAATGGGCCACTAGAAAGAATGGCTAAACCCATTGTATGCTAATTACTTTGATAAATACGCCCAATAGTCCTATACAATTGTAGCAACAAGCGTTATATTTATATAATTACAATCATAGAAACATTTGATATGAATAATGCATTAAACGTAATACATCTTTAGTAGAGATGAGCGAACGTACTCGTTTCGAGTACTTACACACCCGAGTACCGCCATTTTCGAGTACTTCAGTACTCGGGTGAAAAGATTCGGGGGGCGCCGGGGGGCGGGGAGAGGCGTGGCGGTGCGGGGGGTAGCAGCGGGGAACAGGGGGGAGCCCTCTCTCTCTCCCTCTCCCCCCCACTCCCCACTGCTACCCCCCGTGCCGCCACGGCGCCCCCCGAATTTTTTCGCCCGAGTACGGAAGTACTCGGAAATCGCGGTATTCGGGCGAAAAAGGGGCGTGGCCGAGCACGTTCGCTCATCTCTAATCTTTAGACATGACCATTTTTTATTTGTATTAGGTCACATATGACAAGTATAACTATTATGCATAAATAAGGGGAACCCAAAACCCCTGTCTACAGCATATGCCCATAAGGAAAGAGACCGCTTTCAAGGGTAGCCAGCCACATCTCGTATCTCAACTGTACCAGAATGGGTCTGTAAATAAAGGAAAGACAAAATTAAACCCATTGTACATAGTAGTGGAAACAAAAGGATCAACAGTCATTATACAAATGGCAGCGGGTTATACTCGAGGTTCAAGCCAGAAGGTTGTAGGGAGTCAAGTTCAAAAATCCTTTTGGCCTCTATGAGCTTAAGTTTTCTCTCCCTATCACCACCTTTTCGGTTCACTGGTACAGAACTAGAGTAAAGTTCTCTTTATACTCTTGTTCAGCTAGAAACCAGTGGGCGGCTGGCAGGACTTTCAGTTTGAAAGCACTGCACGAGCGCTAATGACCTTAGTGGTGACGTCATCGCTTGTGCATTCACTGAAACAACTGCCGACCCGTGTAAAAGGGCCTTTACTCACAGGTTTTTTTCTCACCTCTTTCAGGATTACCCGATGTACTCCTAACCAGGGATGTATTTTGGCACTTTTACTATTCGCACCCCTTATAGGTTAATGACTCATTCACATGGCTGTATTGCAGATTTCTCTGTGCGAATATGCAACGTATTTATAGAATGAAATACGGTGAGTCCCAGCATATTATTTCTGCTCAAGAAATTCAATGATTTGTTATGCAAGTTCGCAGTGAATATGCAGTTTTTCTGTGCATTTATGCAAGCCCGTTGATTTCATTAGGCTATTTTGGTGGGTAATACACACCAAAATAGGACACGCTACATTTTTCATGTGAAATATACACTACTATGAATACACCCATTAAAATCAATAGGTTCTAGTTACTGCATATTACTTAAGTAAAAAATTTGCTTGTAATACGTGATGCAAATATGGCCATGTGAATGAGGGTGATGTTATACGAGCGCTAGTGACTGCTGCTAGCTCACATTTGCCAGACAAATGCCGGCTTGAATTTTCAAGCGCTATTGTGGCTTTACTTCATCAAAAATACTCCATGCGATTATAGCCATACTGTAAGGGCTCTTGCATACTTGTGTTTTTCTTCCACGTTCTTTTCATGTGATATCGCTGCATTTTTAACGTGATTGCTAATAAGATTTTCTAGTGTTAAAATTTGCGATTTTTGTGTAATGCATTTTTAACATTAAAGAGTCCCATTGACATTCGTATAAAAAAAATTTAAAAAAAGACCGCAGCGATATCGCATGAAGAAACGTGTAGGGTTCCCATACACTTGCATTTGTTTAACACTGTTTTCTTTACACGAATCTCAATGGGACTTTCTAATTCTAAAAACGCATTGCACAAAAAAAAAATAAAATCACAAAGCACAAACTTGCGATGCATTTTTAACATTAGAAAGTCCCACAGACATTTGCGTTAAAAAAACGTAATTGTGTGGGAGCACTTATACATACATTTACACACAAATACACACTGACACGATGACAGGGATACTAGTGGATAGGAGGCATATTCCTCTTTATTCTGTGGAATAGCAGACTCACTTGCAAGGTAATTAATCCCTTAGTGACCACGTTGCTATCTCCCTCCATACATCGCGGGTGTCACTTGTTCCTTACACCCTTAAATGGCATTTAAATCCCCCGAACAATGTTCAGGGGACCCGTACAGCCCCCCCACGATGAGATCGGGAAACCCGTGAGAGTTTAATGGCAGCCGGGGGCCTTCTGAAAGGCCCCAGGGCTGTCATGACAGTATGCGTATCAAGCCACTTGAAAATGGTGTGCTGTGCTGTCAGCTTGCCCACTTCATATATCTCACGATCCACTGCTTGCTCAAGCGTGTTCACCTGCCCCCGATCCTGGGCTTTAAACAACAGAGAATTCCATGCAGGAAAAAGTGTAATCCACGCTTGCTTGCAGAATAAAATTTGTAATCTTCCTTTATTTAGACATATTTAAAATTGCCAGGGGTACACATCTCTAACCAGACGCGTATCAGCGGCACAGAGCCTTCGTCAGTGGCTTTTTTTCCATTTTTTCATTCTGTCGTCTTTCTACGCATCTTATTTCTACGGCGCACATACTGCAAAAAAAAAATTACATAACTTTATTCTATGGGTCAGTACAATTACTACCATACCAAACTTATAGGGTTTTTATGCTGTATTACTTGAAAGTTTTTCAACGATATTTAATTTTTCCTAAATTATTTTCTGCCGCCATCTTTTGAGCGCAGTAACTTTTTTATTTTTCCGTCAACATAGTTGTGCGAGAGTTTATTTTTTGTGGGACGTCCTGTCGTTTGCGCTGGTACCATTTTTGATTGCTTTTAATTGCATTTTTTCTTAGAGACTGACCAAAATAATCGTAAATAATGCGTTACTTCAATAGATCGGACTTTTACAGATGCAGCATTACCAAATATGTATTTTTCTTTTATTATTTAGATTCTTAAATTATAAATATGGGGAAAGGTTTTTTGTTTTTTTTTAAACTATTACTTTTTAATGAGATCAATTAAGGTTTACTATTACTTTTTTTTTAGCCCCCAGAGGGAACAACAACTTGCAATGCTTTGATTACTCCTGCAGTATGATGTAATGCAATAGCATTACATCATACTGCGATTGGACAGGCATTCTACCAAGCCACACCACATGACATGGCATGATAGGCATTCTGCCATGACAGCTCTAGGGCCTTTCAGAACACCTGCCATGACACCCGCACGGTTCCCTGCAATCTCATTGCAGAATTAACAGCGTTAATAGTTGTTAACAGTGGTTAACAGTTCCAATGAGCCGGGCAGCTTATCGGAGTTGTTGCCACTGGGTGTCGACTGTAAAAAACAGCCGGCAGCCGCAATGTACGGAGGGAGACTGCCACACGATCACCCTTCATATATGTCCTGCAGCGGGACATAAGCAGGATAGGCCGGTCACCAAGGGGTTAAGTAGAAAAGTCCAGGCTTCTTGAATTGAAGACGTGTCCTGTAGTTTCTAGTCTTAAAGCCCATTTAAGGACGGTCAAACATTGCACGGGAGCTAGTATCGCTTGCTCGCAGCGGGGAGGCTGGACATTTCTCTCCTCGCTCTCCCCCGCCCCTCTCCATTCACTTAACATAGCGGCCGTTCAGTACTGAACATCTGCTATTTACACTGAATGCTTATCGTTCATGGTTTATGCAGCATAAACGATGTACGATAAGCTGAACGATGAGCGTTCAGTGTAAATAGTGGCCGTTCAGTACTGAAAGGCGGCTAAGTTAAGTGAATTGAGAGGGGCAGGCGAGAGCGAGGAGTAAAATCTCCTGCAGCCTCCCCGCCCCCCTGCTGGCTGCTCTGTGAGTGAGCCAGCGATACTAGCTCCCGTGCAATAGCACAGGGGCGAGTATGTTCGGGAACGACTGTCGGGCATAGTTTGCCTGACATTCGTCCTGTCTAAATGGGCCTTAAGTGATCTCAAGCTAGTTCTCATCACAATACATACATAGGGACATACATTTACATACAAATACATACATAAGCAGTTGCATACATTTTTACATGAATGCTTACCTGTGGAATGCTCAACTTCTGTTGTGACACTGCCTTAGTTGTCCACCAAATTAGCTCCAGAGGGGCGTAGATATATGCAGCAGTGGCAGAGAGGGTTGCACCATGCTGCTCCCAGTCACAGGCAGACTTCATACATTGGTGAAGCAACAAACTGACTGCTACTCCACCAATCAATAGCTCCACTAGTGGTTGCAGGGGCAGGATGAAAATAGTCTTGGTGTTCTGACTTGTGCATCTCCCGTCCTCCAGCAGTGTCAAAATCTGTGGTGCAGCAGACCCCTCCCATCCCAGTGGGCGACAGGTGTCGTGTGTGGCAGTAAATGGAAAAAAATTATAAATCTTCTAAAAAGTCCTCAAACTGCTTCCCTGCAAATCGACACCTTAACCCTTTCCAATCCAATTAGTATCCTGGTTTTGCTAGGGGGCTTACTCTTTTTCTGCTGTAATACAACAGCACTATATGCTGGCTAAAGCCAGTACTGCATGAGGTGACATGTTGCATAGGCTCCGACAGCAGAGAGGCTGGCAATATACAGTAAGAGAACCCTGGGTGGACGTCTCAACATTGGAGCTGTAAATCATAATGCCTTTAGACGTCAGACAGTGGATTGGGAAGGGTTAAAAAGGGTTTTCCAAGAGTCAAATAAACAGTTTGGGCAGCGAATGGGCTAAAATTAATAAGCAATACTCACTGGTTAGATGTCCCGGTAACCAGCGGTCCAGTGCGGGAGCCCCATTGTGTAAGATAGACCAGCGGTCATTTTCTCTTCATTAAAAGAGGTATGAGGGTGCATTAAAAGAGGTATGGGGGCGAGGGACAAGAACATTATTCTTCCACTATATAAGGCACTTGTCAGGCTTCACATGGAATACTGTATGCAGTACTGGGGACTGATACTTAGGAAAGATGTTGCAGTGCTTGCAGTCCTTTCAAAGAAGGGCAACAAAATTAATAAATGGAACGGGAGGACTGGGATACCCAGAGAGGCTATCAAAATTGGGAGTATTTACCCTGGAAAATAGACGGTTAAGGAGTGATCAAATAATTATGTATAAATACATTAGGGGACAATACAAGGATCTCTTCCATGACCTGTTTATACCCAGGACTGCAACGGTAACAAGAGGGCATCCTCTACGTCTAGAATGTAGTAGACATGATGATTAGTTAGCGTAAAATGTCTATTGATTTGTATAAACTAGATGTATTACGCAGCTATAGTGATTTAACTCTGTAGAGGCTAATGGCCACACAATTTCATTATGGTAATTGCTGGACAATGGCATGGTGAAAGATGTGTTCTATAACATTAGCCTAATGTAAAGCTCCTCTGCAGCCTTTTAAGGGTTAAAGTCACATTGCAGAATTTCACAGCGGCAGTGTGAGTCCAAGAATTGTATATATCGAGAAGCTTACTTGGTTGGACCTTAAAGAATCCTAAAATATAACCTTTATTCTAATTAATTAAAAAGGTATAGAAGGACAAACATATACATGTATTTACAAAAAGAGAAAAGATTGTTGAAAATAATCCGTTTAGAGCCACTAAAGCACTAAGATAACGACTGATTTGGTTAAGTTCCAACGGTGGGCGCTCAACCAACTAGTTCAATCAGTCAGAACGTAACAGATATCTTGGTTGTTTACAGCGCAGGTGTATACCCGATAGCTGCGCGACTACTACAAAGAGACCTGGACGGTAAGTTTATCCCTACGCGTTTCCCCCATTAAAGGGTTCCTCAGGGGCAAAAAAAAAATTGGATGATTCCAGTTGTAATGAACCGGATAGTGGCTTAGAAGATTAATATATAGAGAGATTAGCTTTAGTTAGACCAGATAGTGGCTAAAAAAGTTGCATATCTGAGTAAGAGGATAATAGCAATCCAAAAGATATAAGTCCAGATGAACTGGACGATGGTTAAAGATATATATATATCAGTTGGTAGATCCTAAAACACACCGCAATTTCGTGCAGCTAAACGCTGAAAGGAGTAGAGGATAGGCAATCAATCCCCCTCGTTGATAAGGGCTAGTATGATAGAATAAGAAGTCCTAATCTCAGTCATGCCGTTATATTCTAATGCATGTGATCCAAGCTGAACCCTCCACTAAGATATCTGGAGTAAGTATGATGCCAACTGGTCACTGAAATAAAGCTCAGCCAGAAACTAGATATAACCCAAACTGGATAATAACTTCTAGTACAGCTAAATGGCTAACGGCGCAAGCTACATCCAAAATGAAAACAAAATAAATGAAAAACCCAGTGGCATGTCAGCCCTGGTGGTGGACTGACAGCATACTGAGCTCACAGACCTCATGCTCTTAAATAGTGGGGAAGTGGTGCAGCCCCTAAAAGGGAGTGTCCTGTAATTGACCAATCATGCTCATCCCGCCCACACAAACATCCAAACGTCTCCATGGCAACCAATTAGTTCTATAGTGATGTCTAAATAGATTCATCAGGTGATCAATCAAGATGTAGCACCGCTAATCCATACATTCAAACATTATCATGTATGTAACCACAGGACCGTGTGGTGAAAAGTTTGTCCTGGAGTACTGTGTGTAACAAATAGTACGGTGAGATGGTGCCTCCCCATGTTATCCTTATCACCGAACAATGGTCCCGCCCATCTACAATCAACGCGTCGTTCCTCGGTAAGAGGAAGCTGTTAGACAGCTTGTGGGGGCATGTCGGCCTTGCGTGACGTCACCGCGCGTAGATGCGCGTACGAACCAGGACCTCCTGGAGGCAGCTCCGTCGCTCGTGTCGCTGGAGGCGGCTGGATAATGTATGGAGGCGTGCCTGCATCGTGTGACGTCATTGTGCATAAGCGCGCGGGTGTTACGTGATCTATTGAGGGACAGTGTATGGGGGCGTGCCTGTGTCGAGTGACGTCATCGCGCATAGGCGCACGTGTGTCACGTGATCATCCTGTATCCTAGCAACTGCATGTTATTAGCCATTAGAGGCCTCATTCACATTCAGCAGCACTGCACCTTATTAGCCAATAGAGGCCTCGTTCACATTCAGCAGCACTGCATGTTATTAGCCATTAGAGGCCTCATTCACATACAACAGCACTGCACCTTATTAGCCATTAGAGGCCTCGTTCACATTCAGCAGCACTGCATGTTATTAGTCATTAGAGGCATCATTCACATTCAGCAGCACTGCATGTTATTAGCCATTAGAGGCCTCATTCACATACAACAGCACTGCACCTTATTAGCCATTAGAGGCCTCGTTCACATTCAGCAGCACTGCATGTTATTAGCCATTAGAGGCCTCATTCACATTCAGCGGCACTGCACCTTATTAGCCATTAGAGGCCTCATTCACATTCAGCAGCACTGCACCTTATTAGCCATTAGAGGCCTCATTCACATTCAGCAGCACTGCACCTTATTAGCTATTAGAGGGCTCATTCTCATTCAGCGGCACTGTATGTTATTAGCCATTAGAGGCCTCATTCACATTCAGCAGCACTGCAAGTTGTTAGCTATTAGAGGCCTCATTCACATTCGAAATCCTGGGTGGAAGAGGTTACAGCACCATATATATTATCATTATTGAGTCGAATAAAGAAAATTGATGCATTACAAAAGTATTCAGTCTAATATTGAGTAAAGGCTAGATCACTATGAATTAAGGTGAATTTTCGTATTGATCCATTTGGTTGCTGGTGCACATGTGTTGTGGGCTGGGATGCATGGTCCGTGGGTATTGATGGCACCTCCTTGGGCACCACGAAATATAGAGAGGGTCTATGTGATGAATCCGAGACTGATCACATCAGCTGGTGTCAAAGTCTGTGTCATTCCTGACAAAGGATCTGATAATACTATACGTAGATCGTAATGTGATTTATTCTATATTAACAGCCAATATATCGTGGGTAATGGTAGTACGAAAAGTTGTTTGACCCTTCAGATCACTAGATATAGCTGAATATTGCTCACTTTTTAGCACTAACTGACACGGACGTCCAATTTAAATGAAACAGTTGAAACATAACTGCTCGTTTAGTCCAGAAGGGGCGACCGATTGAATTCTAAAAATCCACCCAACTTCTTTTTGTAAAAGGAGTTTGTTAATGTCTCCTCGTCGTCCATCATGATGAATGCTTTCAATACCCTGGAACTTAATCTGGGTTTCATCCCCCCCGTGCACATCCCAAATATGGGTGGAAATTGGTGTGGGCTCATTCCGTCTGATGTTACCTATGTGGGCAAGAATACGGCGACGGAACTGTTGCACCGTCTTGCCCACATAGTTCAACGGACACGAGCATGTGGCTAAATACACAATGTTTTTTGAACGGCAATTAATGAATTCCCGATTCCGGAATTCAGTTGAAGTAGAGGAACTGGGGAACACCGAGCTCTTTCTAATAAATGGACATGCTGCACACCCAGAGCATGGAAATGTGCCTGTCAGGTTGTGTCTGCCAAGCCATATAGTTGTGGGAATTTCGAGTTTCAGATGACTTTTAACCAGCCCGTCTCTCAGATTACGTCCCCTCCTATATGTGATAGATGTAACCAGAGGAAGTATATCACAAATGTCCTCGTCGTCTTTTAAGATATCCCAAAAATTACTAAGAATCCTTTTGACTGCATAGGAACCTGTGTCATAGGTACCAATAATTCTCGTAATATTGTTGTCCTCTTTTTTGCGTGATTGTAGTAGTTCAGCCCGGCTTCTGAAACGATATTTTCTGGGTAACCTCTTTGTGCAAACCGCAAGGACAACTTCTTCCCTTCCGTTATGAAATCGCTTTGGGAAGAGCAGTTCCTGCGAATACGCAGAAACTGCCCTTTTGGAATCCCTTTGCAAAGAGGGAAAGGATGACAGCTTTGCCAAGTCAAAAGAGAATTGGTTGCTGTTGATTTGCGAAAAACAGTAGTTGACAGGGTTCCATCTGGTTTTTTGGAAATGCTCAGGTCAAGAAATGTGATGGTTTTTTGATGGTTTTTTCGTCGCATTTGGCCGTAAAACGCAAATTGAGATAATTTTTGTTCAATTTGTCGACAAAGGTAATAAAATTAGATTTAGTACCTGTCCATAGTCTGAAGATATCGTCTATGTATCTTGCCCACATGATGATATTGCTAGTAAATAGACAATTCTCCTCAGAAAATACGTGCCTTTCTTCCCACCAGCCCAGGAGCAGGTTAGCGTAAGATGGGGCGCATTGCGTCCCCATCGCGGTGCCCCTGAGCTGGTGGAAATATTGGCCCTGGAATAGATAATAATTGTGGGTTAATATGAACCCCAATAATTCCTTGACGAATTGATTGTGTTCATAGAATTGATGTCCTTTTTGCCTAAGAAAATGGTCTGTGGCTTTCAAGCCGAGATTGTGAGGAATAGAACTATATAAACTCTCGACATCCATGGTTGCCAGTATGACATTTGTGTCGATATGAATGCCTTCGAGTTGCCGTAGCATGTCGAGGATGTCCTCGACATGCGATGGAAGAGAGGATACAAATGGTCTTAATATCTGATCTACATAGGTACTTGCGTTTTGGCAGAGATTTTCTATTCCGGAGACAATTGGTCGTCCTTTAACCCCTTGAGTGGCAGGTTTCCTACCACCCTGTCGTGCCCACCAGGGCAGGTTTTTTAAAATGGTCTAATCATTGAATTTCAACTAGTTTTGCAGTTGCGTCTCAAGAGCCATAACTTTTTAATTTTTCCATTGACACGGCCATATAAGGGCTTGTTTTTTGCGGGACAAGTTGTGATTTTTTAAACAGGGGGGAGGAAAAAAAGAAATGGGGAAAAAAGAAAAAAAGGGGCCATGTCATTAAGGGGTTAAATAATGCATTAACTTCCTTCTCTGGGTCATTATGATGCACACGGATACCACATGTGTGATTGTATTTTTGATTTTTTACAAAGTAAAGGGAGACAAGTGTTTTTTTTATTTTTTTAATAATTTTTTTCCTTTTTTTTTTTTACATTTTTAACATTTTTTTATTTTTTTTTGTCCCTTTAGGGGACTTCCACAGGGACCCATCAGGACCCCTGATCACATTCCAGGGGTCCGATGGTGACAGCCCTTTACATGCTGCAGTGACAGCCCTTTACATGCTGCAGTCACATAGACTGCAGCATGTAAAGGGTTAACACAGCAGAGATCGGAGGTTTTCTCTGATCTCTGCTGTAAGAGCTAGTACCTAGCTGTCCTCTGACAGCCAAGCACCAAGCTCTCCCTGCCACAGAGACCATCGGCTTGCTTCTGACAAGCCGATGGTCTCTATGGCAACCTGTAAACAAAGCAGGAGGTTGCCGACATGTCGGCAATATCTTCTGCTGGTTTTTCAAAGCCCTTGCACTGCTCTGTGTGGGTCTGTGCAGGCAGAGCACACTGTCACAGCTTGTGGCATTGTGCTCTGCAGCTCCCATAGTGATACATAGCCCGGAAATCTTCCGGGCTATGTCACTATGAGCAGTGGAGCTCGTCACGGAACTTTTCCGGGCGTGCCACTCAAGGGGTTAAGAGGCACTAGCCCTTTATGAACTTTGGGTAAAGTATAAAATGTCGCTACTCTGGGGTGTTTAGGGATGATATACTCAAGTTCTCCAGGGCTAATTAGTTTAGAGGACAAAGCTTTTTCAGCTATAGATAGTAACTCTCGAGAGTATTGCAAGGTAGGATCAGATAATAGCTTTTCATATGTGTCTGTATCTTCCAGTAAGGCCATACATATATCGACATATTGATTTCGATTAAGGACTACGATATTGCCACCCTTATCTGATGGTTTGAACACAATCTCGTTATTATTTTCCAGGGCCTTTAATGCGACGAATTATTGACGGGTCATGTTATTAGAGCTTCTGCAGTCTTTAGGATTCAGATTTTTTATTTCCTTGAGGACTATTTTTTCAAATGTATCAAGGAGGGGACAGTGGAGAGAGGGGGGATTGGATGGATTTTTGTTCTTTAAGTTAGTAAAGGGACCTTTCCCAGGGGTGCTGTTCATCTCAGATTCTAGCTGTTGTAGATCTCTGAGTATGGGCATATCAGATGGTGAGAGCCCATATTCTGCGGCTTGCTTTTTGTCCAGCTGGACAAAGTATTTTTTACATCTGAGTCGGCGCATGAAGAGGGAGATGTCCTTCGTCCAGACGAACGAGTTGAAACGTCTCGTCGGGACGAAGGACAGCCCCCTCTCCAAAACGCCCACCTCAACAGACGATAGTACTTTGTCTGAGAGGTTTATAACTTGCAGTTTGTCAGTTGTAATATCTTGGACTTGTTTATTATATTGATTGGCTGGTTTCATAGGGCCCTTCTGTCCCTTAGCGGGTAGCGGGTTGGTGCAGGTCCTAAAAAACTAGGATCCATGGTGGTGTTGGGGTATCTATTCCTTCCCCGTCCTTTTTGGTGCATTCTACCCCTACCTCGACGAGGGTATGTATCATGCCTTTCTCTTCTTTGACTTTCATTTTCCGAGAAGTCGAGGTCAGAGGAACTTATTTCCATATCGGAACGAGATCTATTGATGGTATAGGCTCGGTTCTCTCTGAAATCGGTCAGGTCTCGGTTAAATTGAGTCTGTTTACGTTCTTTTATTTGTGAGGTGTATTTTTCCACATTATTCTGGAGCATTTTCTCTTTCAAAGAAAATTCGGGATCATTGGAAAATTTCTTTACTATCTCCAAGGTCTCATCTAGGCTCTGTTGGTTTTTAACTAATATTTGTTGCTCCTCTGTAATGAGGAGCTGTATGAGCCTTAGTGAGGCCTCAGTGGATTCCTTCTCCCATTTAGCTAGAAAGTCATTGTTCCTTAAACGTACAGGCGGTAGAATGGGGTTGCAGAGGCCCCTGGGGACAATTTTGTTCTCTAGATATCTTTTGAGGCCTTGTACTTCCCACCACCCTCTAATACAGTCACGATATTGTTTGGTTAATTGTTTGAAACAGCCATGCATGTCAGTGCTAGACGTGTGAGGATTGTATCCCTCCTGGGAGAATACGGCATTAGCCTCGTTAACCCAGCTCTCAACATTGAGCTTATGAGATAAGAAGCCTGCCATAGCTTATAGACCAGAATTTCACAGCGGCAGTGTGAGTCCAGGAATTGTATATATCGAGAAGCTTACTTGGTTGGACCTTAAAGAATCCTAAAATATAACTTTTATTCTAATTAATTAAAAAGGTACAGAAGGACAAACATATACATGTCTTTACAAAAAGAGAAAGGATTGTTGAAAATAATCCGTTTAGAGCCACTGAAGCACTAAGATAACGACTGATTTGGTTAAGTTCCAACGGTGGGCGCTCAACCAACTAGTTCAACCAGTCCAGAACGTAACAGATATCTTGGTTGTTTACAGTGATTACAGCGCAGGTGTATACCCGATAGCTGCGCGACTACTACAAAGAGACCTGGACGGTAAGTTTAGCCCTACGCGTTTCCCCCATTAAAGGGTTCCTCAGGGGCAAAAAAAAAATTGGATGATTCCAGTTGTAATGAACCGGATAGTGGCTTAGAAGATTAATATATAGAGAGATTAGCTTTAGTTAGACCAGATAGTGGCTAAAAAACTTGCATATCTGAGTAAGAGGATAATAGCAATCCAAAAGATATAAGTCCAGATGAACTGGACGATGGTTAAAGATATATATATATCAGTTGGTAGATCCTAAAACAGACTGCAATTTCGTGCAGCTAAACGCTGAAAGGAGTAGAGGATAGGCAATCAATCCCCCTCGTATGCTGTGAATGTTGTGTTTGAGACGGTTAAAGATTGTGCACACAAGACCAAGAAACAGATTCTATGAGGGTTAATTTGTAAGAAGGGCGGACTTGGGCTGTATAAGCTTTGAGGGAGCGCGCCCGGGACACTCTCCTATGTAATAGTGCGTCGTTTGCCATAATACACTTGGAAAGCGAGGCCAGGAAAATTTAAAATAAGCGTATTCACTTGTATGATCGAGCACGGTATATGCTCTCATACGTAAGGAAGGATACGCAGGGATTAAAGTAGGCATATTTACTTGTATGATCGAGCGCGTTATGTTCTCATATGTGGAAAGGAATACGCGGGGATTATAGCCGTGGTGAGACAGCTGGATACTCCAGATACTGTTGAGGTCTTGGTCACTGAATATAATCGGCAGTCTTTGTGTATAGCCAAATGTCTTGTCTAAAGGATGTGCAGGGTTTAGTAATGGGGATTACTGATAGAGTGGGCTGTTGCACAGATAGGTGAGATATATACTTTAAGCCACTGAACATTCCCCAGTAAACCTGTCAGTTCCTTTTGTTTTGTGTTATAGAGTTAATGTGCATTGTGATTTGCGAGGAAAGAAGATATTCTACTGGGAGGATTTGAGAAAGGTGGAATCTAGTAAAGGAGTTTTACCGTGTCCAGAAATGTCATATATGATAGAAGGAGCAGGCAGAGTAGAATATGGCATAGATCCAGGTTGTCCAGGAATTCCAGAGAATGGGGAACAGAGCAAGCAAAGATAAGGGCCATAGAGCATGTAACTTAGTTGCTGAAAGAAAGGAACACAGTTTTGAGAAGATAAGCAGCGGGGCCCTGGCATACAGAAAGGTGCTTCAGATTGCTAAAAGGTGGTATAACCTAGAAAAGGGATTCACGAGCATAACTGGGTGGGGGAGGAGGTGAGATTGTAGTGGGGGAAGTGTATTGCCTGTATTGTAAACAATGTAATGCCTTTGTATTGACTACAGCCCCTCCCTATGATGGTGGCCACACTTGCAATGTTTAAAACCTCACATAGTGTGACTCTGCAGCAAGTGTGATGAGCCCCACCCTCATCCTGAAATTACTTCCTCCCATGTGCTCACTTTAAGGGTGTGTGACGTCACTTTTGGCCTTTCCAATCTGGGACAGGACTAAGCCCCGTCCCTTCCTCCTCCAGCAGCCATCTTGCCTCACCCGGAAAATATGTTGCCCCGCCCCTTCCGCATCTGGTGGCCATCTTGCTGCACTCGGGAAGCCTAAATTCCCCAATACCACTGTATCCAGTGCTAACATCATGATTGTCTGAAGAAAGGTCTTGTTTGACCAGACTTTATTACACTCCAAAATTTGGCCACCTTGGATGTCTGATAAGTTCAGGGAAACAAACCTTTGTTCTTTGTGAAAATGCAGCTTAGGACATAGGTGACTAAGCTGGTTTATAGAGTATAGAAGATTGGAGTTGATGCATGGAGGACAGAGGCCAGGGACCCATGAGCAGGGGACGCCCTCTCATGGTGTGTTCCCAAGGGCTCTGTCTTCCGCTGCCTGCTTCTCCAATGGATGTTCAGACAGATGATGTTAAGGAAGGCTCCTACAGATGGAATAATTTCCTTACAGTCACCCAGCAAACTTTTCCACGCAATTTGCCAAAGTATTCTGGGTTTTTATGTGAGAAAGAGGGACATAATTGCTCAGAGTAGGATATCAATTCATCCACATTCTTTAGTTTTTTTTCCTTATGTCTTTGTATATTCTAGTGTCAGTCTCCACTGAAGCTATAATGTTATTCAGACAGAATAGTCAAAGTTAAACAGTGTAATTCCCTGAATTCCATTTCGACTGGGTGGCTGTTAATAGCTGTTGCTTGTGTTGCGCCCTTTGTGTTAGAAATGCTAACTGCGACAAAAAAAAAAAATCAAAAGGAATACTCTATAACTACTTAAGTGTCTTGCCCCGGAGAGAGTATTACGGACTACACTGGAAACTACACCTGCTATGCAAACAGGCAGGGCGGAGGGAGATTTTTGGGGAACTCACCAACAGGCACTGCTCCTCTTACAGAACACTAGGAGGGGAATGGACGCAGAACCAGGTCCAGTCCTTAGGAGATGTTTACTGGCTTTGTGGAGACATGAGGTGGAGGACCAGCCTGGAAGGTAATTGGACAGGGGAGTGTGCCTTAGTAAAGCCCTTATGCTCCTCCACATCCTGTCAGACAGCATTGAGGATAATGAGGTTACCCCCCAACAGTTACTTTATCTCGATCCAACTCTGTCTGTGTTTTGTGGTTTTCTTGTCATGTTGATCTATCCTTGTTTTCTGCATAGGTCCGGCGGTTCCTTCCAGTCTTGTCACTAAGCAGTGTAGGGTCAGTGTTGGCGGCCTGGACCTGTCCACCTTCAGGGCTATCTCCCAGAGGGATATTGGTGTGGGTGAAGATCAGGGAGTCCCACGCTGTGCGTACCTGTGCACACTATTAGTATTGTAACATTACACTAGAGTGAGAAGAGAGACTCTAGAAATTCTAGAGAATGGCGGGAAAAAAAAAAAGGAAGCAAAGCTAAGGATCAGGAAAGTTGTTGAAAGAAAGAAATGTCGGGTTATAGACAGATAAGCAGGAAGCCCTAGCAGAAAGAAAGGTGTTTTAGATTGCTAGGAGGTAGTATAATATAGGAAAGGGATTCACGAGGAGAGAGTGTAGTGGGGGATGTGTATTGCCTGTATCATGAACAATGTAATGCCTTAGTGTTGACTATAGCCCATCCCTATAATGGCGGCCGCACTTGCAATGTAAAACCCCCACATAGTGTGACTCTGCAGCAAGTGTGGTGAGCCCTGCCCCCACCCTGAAATTACTTCCCCCCCATGTGCTCACTTTCAGGGTGTGTGATGTTACTTCCGGCCATTCTAATCCGGGACAGGACTAAGCCCCGCCCCCTTCCTCCTCCAGCAGCCATCTTGCCTCACCTGGGAGATTTGTAGCCCCGCCCTTTCTGCCTCTGGTGGCCATTTTGCTGCACTTGGGAGACCTACATTCCCCAATGCTGCTGTATCCAGTGCTAACATCATGATTGTCTGAAGTAAGATCTTGTTTGACCAGACTTTATTACACTCCAAAATGTGGCCACCTTGGATGTGTGATAAGTTCAGGGAAACAAACCTTTGCTCTTTACGAAGATGCAGCTTAGGACATAGTAGATGACTAAGCTGGTTTATAGTGTATGGAAGATTGGAGTTGATGCATGGGGGGGACAGAGGCCAGGGACCCATGAGCAGGGGATGCCCTCTCATGGTGTGTTCCCAGGGGCTCTGTTTTCCACTGCCTGCTTCTCCAATGGATGTTTAGACAGATGATGTTAAGGAAGGCTCCTACAGATGGAATAATTTCCCTATAGTCACCCAGCAAACTTTTTCACGCAATTTGATGAAGTAATTTTGTTTTTTATATGAGAAAGAGGGACTGAAATGCTCAGAGTAGGATGTTAATTCATCTGTATTCTTTAGTTTTTTTCCTTATGTCTTTGTATATTCTAGTGTCAGTCTACACTGAAGCTATAATTAGATTCTGACAGGAGAGTGAAAGTTAAACATTGAAATTCCCTGAATGCTATTTCACTGGGTGACTGTAAAATTTTGCTTGTGTTGCGCCCCCTTGTGTTAGAAATGCTAACTGCGACCTGAAAAAAAAAATCTAAAGGATATTTTCGCTCAGATTTTGCTGCATACAATGTCACCTTGACCTACAATGTGCTTGTTTTTGTGCCTCTTGGTTTCCTTTTTCAATGTTGTACTAGTTTGAACGCGACTACTCCTTTTTCAATTGAGTATTCCGGTTCAAAAGGGGGGAGGGATAGGTGATCTAGGTGTCGTAGATCAGCTATTGGGTTTTTAAAATAAATAGGAAATAAATGATTCTGCGCTATAAGATTCTGATCCATGTGAAATAGAACATCAACATGATTATTTAGTACTGATACAGCAAGAAACTGTAGGTATGCAAACAGTTACTGGAACCTCTGTTGATAATGCATATGTTGAGCTTTTTGCAGATGGTACCAGGGTGAGGATTGATGACTCCACATCGGATATGCAGTGGTCACACAACAAGATGTCCTAGAAGCAGAAGCTCTGTCTCCGCATGTCTCAGCACAAGAAGCGGAACTGAAGGCCCTCACTGAGGTGTGTAGAGTGGCGAAAGGTAAGACGGCAATCATTTACACTGACTCCTGGTATGCATTTGGCATAGCTCATGATTACAACCCAATATGGAAGGCCAGACAGTTTTTTACCTTAGCAGGACAACCAATTGAGAATGGTGCAGAGTCTCATGGAGGCCCTACTTCTACCTGACAAAGTTGAGTGCTCACATCGATTCCTACACTGGAGAAGCGAGAGACGACACCCTCGCCGACAGCACAGCAAAGGCAGCGGCCCTCAAGCCGTGGTAGAAAGAAGAAAGATACTGACAGCATGAGTCAGAGGGAAAAACTTTGGACATTGACAAAATTTGGACTTTGATATGCTAAAGACTTTACAGTTACAAGCCAGCAAGGAAGGAAAGGATAAATGGACTAATATAGGTGCAGTAGAAACAGGACAGCGTATGGTGAACAGTCAACAGCACTTGCCTACCACAGTTCCTGTATCCCATGATGGCCCAGCTGACGCACGGAAAGACCCACCTAGTAAAGCAGCAATGACGTCGACGCTTGAAAGAGGACTGGTGGCTCCTGGGTTCTCTGTAGCTGCTGCATCATTTGTCCAGTTTAGCATGATCTATGCCATAAGTGAGACAGGGCAGAAGTAAATTTGCCACATCACACTTGCCAGGACCACTCTACCCATTTCAGGGATTGCAAATTGACTACATTCAGCTCCCACCTGTTGGGAAGTATGAATATGTGCTTGATGATGATGTGTTTGCAGGTTGGAGACCTACCCTGTTACCAAGGCAAACAAGTAGGTAACCGCAAAGAAGCTCATGAACGAGGTAAACTGTGAATATGGGGTACCAGAAGTGATTCAGAGTCAGACAGAGGTACAAACTTCGCAGGTGAATGTAACATGTTATGTCTGCTCTGGGTGTATCCCTGGCCTTTTACACACTCTACCACCCTTAGAGTAGTGGAAAGGTGGAGAGACTTATTGGCAAGCTAAAAAGCAAGATACTTAAAATGATGCCGAAAATGGGGCTACTTTGAAAAGACTGTTATCCAATAGCCCTATTCAGTGTTAGATATGAACCCAGGGGGATCCGAGATTGTTTGGGCTAGCCCCAAGGCTAGGTTGCTACTATCCTTGGTAGTTACAATTACAATCTGATGTGTTGATTAAGTATATGATTTCCGTTGTTAAAGCACTAACCAAAGACTATGCACAGGTGTTCTCTTCCAGACTCAGAGGCAGACACTGGGACACATATCTTGCAGCCTGGGGATTGGGTGTGTGTCAAAAAGTTCCCCAGGAAGCACCCTCTTGAGCCCCGATTTGATGGTCCCTACCAGGTGCTTCTGACTACTGCCACAGCTGTGAAACTAGCCGAAAGACTTACATGGATCCACGCTTCATACTGTAAGAAAGCTTCAGATCCGGGAAGATGCCGAGGACATTACTCTGGTTAGGGCTAGTGAGAGAGGAGGGTGGCAACTGGAATCCTTAGTCAGAAGAATATGAGGGTATGGTTACTTTCTGGTATAACTCGTCCAACACTCAAGTAGCTGCATATTCCTTTGACTATTGTACTGTGGTCCCGTGTCTAGGCGCAAGATCCCACCGCGGACCAGATTTAGCCCAGTCCAGCTGGTTATATGACTTATATACCCGGGGAATACAATATGTTTGCGCTACTGATAATGTCTGGGGAGAAGACTGCCGTTATTGGGGATCAGTGGGACGGAACACAGGAACAGACTAGTCCTATAAACTGCAAAATGCCTTAAATAAGAAAGATAAGAGCGGGAAATCCCTAATTAGCCTTAAGACTAATAAGGACAGAGGGAATTGGAAGGCTGAACTTAGTATGTTGCTTGGTTTTAATATGGTTCCTACACTGACCATGGAAAAAATCCAAGCCCGGGGGACAGGGGGACTTACTGTTTGGGGACATACCGGTACGGGAGGACAGATCCCTTAGGGAAGTTTAAAATAAGGGATATGGTAGATGCACCCGAATGGAGGCCTTCACTTAGTCCCGTGCCCATAATTAACCCCCTCCACCGTAAGATAAAGACCTTGATGAACATGATGATCATAGCCGACCCTACCTTTGAGTACACCTTGACAGTAGAGACTGGCTACTCTGACCAGAATCTCTGGTTGGAGTTGATGAGGTACAATGCTAAAAAGAGCAACAAGTCTAACTGTTGCGGGTGCGGTAGTGCCCGACCACACTTGGGGACGGTCCCTCTGAATCTCCCTGTAGATGCTGAAGAGTGGTTTCTTAGTCTCTTCATGAACATTTCCGCTAATTACACTGCTTGTGAGAAGTGGAAAAAGGAGTACTCTATAACTACTAAAGTGTTTTGCACCAGAGAGAGTATTACTGACTACCCTGGAAACTACACCTACCATGCGAACGGGCAGGGTGGAGGGAGATTTTTGGGGAACTCACTAATGGGTATTGCTCCTCCTACGGTACGATAGGAGGGGAATGGACGCAGAACCAGGTGCAGTCCTTAGGAGATGTTTACTGGCTTTGTGGGGACATGAGGTTGAGGACCTGCCTGGAAGGTAATTGGACAGGGGAGTGTGCCCTAGCAAAGCCCTTATGCTCCTCCACATCCTGTCAGACAGCATTGAGGATAATGAGGTTACCCCCAATAGTTACCTTATCTCGATCCAACTCTGCTGTGTTCTGTGCTTTTCTTGTCATGTTGATCTATCCTTGTCTTCTGCATAGGTACGACAGTTCCTTCCTGTCTTGCCACTAGGCAGCGTAGGGTCAGTGTTGGCAGCCTGGACCTGTCCACTGTTAGGGCTATCTCCAGGAAGGGACATTGGTGTGGGTGAAGGTCAGGGAGTCCTGCGCCGTGCGTACCTGTGCACATTACTAGTATTGTAACTAGAGATTAGCGAACGTACTCGTTTCGAGTAATTACTCGATCGATCACCGCGATTTTTGAGTACTTCCGTACTCGGGTGAAAAGATTCGGGGGGGCGCGGGGAGGCATGGTGGAGCGGGGGGTAGCAGTGGGGAACAGGGGGGAGCCCTCTCTCTCTCCCTCTCCCCCCCACTCCCCGCTGCAACCCCTCACTCACCCACGGCGCCCCCGAATCTTTTCGCCCGAGTACAGAAGTACTCGAAAATCGCGGCGCTCAGGTGAAAAAGGGGCGTGGCCGAGTAGGTTCGCTCATCTCTAATTGTAACATTACCCTAGAGCAAGAAGAGAGGCTCCTGGGTGTAGTTTTGATCTACACATGTACATGGACGTCATGGGACAGCCAAGGGGGGTAGCTGACGAGTTTTAAAACTAGAGACCAAGTTAAAGCTGGATTCGAGTCAATTTTTCCGATCATTACGGTAAATAAAATGTTGACTGAATTAATTATATTTATTATAATCAGCAGCGGTTTATAAATTATACTAGAGATGCCTTATAGGGACTAGTCGACCAATAGGACCTACCTCGACTATGACTTTTCAAAATAGAATGGCCTTAGATATGTTTTTAGCTGAAAGGGGGGGGTGTCTATAAGATGATAGGGGAAACTTGTACCTACATTCCAGACAACACACGACCCACAGGTAAAAACACAGTTGCCATTAAGAAGCTGAACGCACTAACTAAAAAGAGCTAACCTTTGGGACCAGTACTTTTCATGGATGAGCGGGTGGCAAAGGATAGGCTCAGATAGGCGTCGCTGTTGTATGTGCACTGATTATCTTTTCCGTTCTAGTCTGCTGTGTTATCCCCTGTGTCAGAAAGACCTGTGAAACTGCCGCTAAAAAAGCCGCTCCCACAATGACTTTGCTGGATGCATCCCCAGAAGGAGTGGACAAATCCTACACTCCCTTGAAGACCCCAAATCCAACCTACAACGCACTCCAGTTATAGTTTCACCCGCAGAGAGCTGTAAAAATTACCAGGGAAAGTTAGAGAATAGACATTTCAAGCGCGGATTGTAGTAGACATGATGATTAGTTAGCGTAAAATGTCTATTAATCTGTATAAACTAGATGTATTACGCAGCTGTAGTGATTTAACTCTGTAGAGGCTAATGGCCACACAATTTCATTATGGTAATTGCTGGACAATGGCATGGTGAAAGATGTGTTCTATAACATTAGCCTAATGTAAAGCTCCTATGCAGCCTTTTAAGGGTTAAAGTCACATTGCAGAATTTCACAGCGGCAAGTCCAAGAATTGTATATATCGAGAAGCTTACTTGGTTGAACCTTAAAGAATCCTAAAATATAACTTTTATTCTAATTAATTAAAAAGGTATAGAAGGACAAACCTATACATGTCTTTACAAAAAGAGAAAGGATTGTTGAAAATAATCCGTTTAGAGCCACTAAAGCACTAAGATAACAACTGATTTGGTTAAGATCCAATGGTGGGCGCTCAACCAACTAGTTCAATCAGTCCAGAACGTAACAGATATCTTGGTTGTTTACAGTGATTACACACATTGCTATACTGCAAGACTGAAGAACTGTATCCACGTTGGGTGTTTCCCCACCCTCGACTTCTGAAACAAAGAAGCTACTTTTACCTAACCACTTGTTGAGGAGACAAAGACTGGCTCATACACTGGATTTGAGAGGGGCGGGGGATTCTATTTGGCTCAACGAATAAAACCTATATTTGTTACTGATGTAATGTGTTACACGCCCATAAAGGGCAGGCATTATGTGTTACAATAAACCTGAGGCTCTGAGCATTGTACGCCCAGATCCAGTTTAGACTTGAGACTTACATCTTGTGTCTGACTTGGTTGTTATAAGGCGTGCGCATGCCATACTACACAATTAGGAAGCTACAGAATACCCCATCCAAAACAAGCAGCATCCAAAACAAGAAGAACAAAGGTTTCATCACCAACACGGAAGGAGGTTCTTTACTGTAAGAGCAGTGAGATTGTAGAACTCTCTGCCTGAGGACGTGGTGATGGTAAAATCTATAAAGGAGTTTAAGAGGGGACTAGATGTCTTTCTAGAGCACTATGCTATTACGGGATATAGATATTAGGTGACCAGCGGGATTGTTGATTTCAAATGTTGATCCAGGGATTACTCTGGCTGCCATTATGGAGTCAGCAAGGACTTTTTTCTGAACTAAATTGGCTCATTGTTTTTTTTTGCCTCTCTGGATCAACAAGAGGGAAAAGTTGAAACAGACTGAGCTATATGGACATTGTCTTCATTCAGCCTAACTTTCTATGTTACGGGATTTTGGTAGTGCTACTGCTATAAACTGAACATGACCACTAAGGCTATTCATTGTGTGCAATGCATGGCATATGACTACTGCAGCTTCTCCTGGGACTAGAGCGATTAGAAATGGAGCTCCTGCCTTAGACTGCTGGGAACATTGCCAAAAGACAAAAAATTCAGAAGGAAAGTAGAGGAGCAAGAGCCACCAATCACAAACTAAAATGTTTCTACATCGATGCCCAGAGCATTGGAAACAAACAAGGAGAATTCAAGCTCCTAACACAAAAAGAGAAATATGATATCATAGGCATCACGGAAACTTGGTGGAATGATACACATGATTGGAATACAAGGCTTGAAGGATACAACTTATTTATAAGAAACAGAGCTAAAAAAAGGGGGAGGTGGTGTTGCATTGTATGTTAGGAAAACATTAATCTCCACAGAGATTCAAGCTTCAGAGCATGGGAGTTCTGTAGAAACTATTTGAGTAAGAATACAAGGAGAGAACAAAGGAAAAGACACCATTGTAGGTGGAAAAATCAGAAGATATTGATGAACTTCTTCTACATCAGATGGCCAAGCTCTCAAAAAAGCATGACAGTGATTATGGGAGATTTTAATTATCCAGACATTTGCTGGACATCTCTCTTTGGTAAAAGTAATGGATCCAACAAATTCTTAACCGCTCTTGCTGACAAGTTTATCTTCCAAATAGAAGAAGAGAAAACAAGGGGATCTGCTATCTTGGACCCAATTCTTACCAACAGGGAGGGAATGGTTGAGGAAGTAAGGGTGGCAGGGACCTTAGGAGGCAGTGATCAGGCTATCCTTGAATTTTGGATAAAAAGAGTAGGAAGACCTGAGAAGACCTCAAGGTTGGATTTCAGAAAGGCTGGATGTTTTTAAGGACAAAAATGTCCAAGAAGGTTGGGAAATATTGCAAAATTAGCACAATCATTAATCCCTAAAAGAAAGAAGAATGGGAAGCATTTAAAGAGACCAGGATTGATGAACACAGAACTTGCACACGTTAAAAAGGAAGAAAAATATGTTATCAAATAGAAAGGAGGGGGAAATATCGAAAGAAGAATATAATGCAGTCTGCAGAAACTGTAGGGCATGTGTCAGAAAAACTAAAGTAATAGTGAATTGAGGCTTGGAACAGAGACCAAAAGCAATAGAAAAGGCTTTGGGGGGCATGTCAAAAGCAAAAGAAAAGTCAAAGATGCTATTGGATGCTTGTTGTTTATTCGTTTAGTTGCTTCCAAATCTTTGTGACCTCGTGGACCAGCCCACTCCAGAGCTTCCTGTCAGCTGTCGACACCCCCAACTCCACCAAGGTCCAGTCCATCACCTGAAGGATATAGTCTAGCCATCTTGCCCTTGGTTGACCTATTCTTTTTGCCTTCCACTTTCCCCAACATCAGCATTTTCTCCTAGGTAACCTGTCATCTCATTATGTGGCCAAAGTACTTCCGTTTTGCCTTTTAATATCATTCCCTCCATGGAGCAGTCTGGATTTATTTCCTGTAGTATGGAGTGGTTTAATTTTCTTGTGGTCCAAGGCACTCTCAGTATTTTCCTCCAACACCACAGTTCAAAAACGTCTATTTTCTTTCGCTCAGCCTTCCTTATGGTCCAGTTTTCACATCTATAGGTTGGATGAAAATGGTGAATTGGTTAAGAATGATGTTGAGAAAGCCGAACTTTTAAATTCCTATTTTGTATCTGTTTTCTCTCAGAAAATAGGATCATGAACTGAGCTTCCCTGTGCTATTGGGGGAATAAAAGAATTCAGGCTATCTATGAGCAGAAAGATGGTGAGGAAAAACATAGCTAACTTAAAGAAATTCAAGTGTCAAGGTCCAGATGAATCCTAGGTTCCCTAGGATACTGAAGGAAGCAGCAGAGTTAATTGCTGAATGACCTTGCCAAATTCTTTGAAAATTCCTGGAGAACAGGAGAAGTCTCAGAACATTGGAAAAGGGCAAATGTTGTCCCTATCTTCAAAATAGAGAAGAAGGTGGATCCAGGAAACTGCAGGCCCGTGAGCCTGACTTCTATACCGGAAAAGATCTTTGAACAAATTATTAAACAGCATGTATGCAAGTACTCCGATAAAAATGGAGTCAGCATGGGTTTGTAACACACAAGTCATGCCAGACGAATCTAATTTCATTCTATCATAAAATCACCGACTGGGTTGATCAGAGAAATGCGGTAGATATAGTATATCTTGACTTTAGTAAAGCATTTGACAAAGTATCTCATATACTTATTGAAAAAATGACCAAATATGGGATTGACAAGGCAACTGTTAGGTGGATTCACAACTGGCTGAGTGATCATATCAAACAGTGGTCATAAATGGCTGCACATCCAAGTGGAAAAATGTATCAAGTGGGGTACCATAAGGCTCTGACCTAGGTCCAGTGTTTAACATTTTTACAAAAGGATCTGGAGGAGGGCTTTGATAAGAAACTGATCAAATATGCCGACGACACAAAGCTACGAGGGTATCTAACACTAAAGAAGAGAGAGCATTCAAAAAGATCTAGAAAAGCTTGAACAGGGGGCGGTGACTTACAGAATGGTATTTCACAAGAAGGAATGCAAAGTCCTGTGTCTGGGCAAGAAAAATGAAAAAAGCACATACGGAATGAGAGGAATTTGGCTAAGCTGCAGCACATGTGAACATGACTCAACAGTGTGATGCAGCAGCCAAAAAGGCAAACACAATTCTGGGATGTATTAAGAAAAGCATAGAGTCTATATCACGAGGTCATTATCCCCCTCTACTCTTCCTTAGTCAGCAAGTTCAGAGAAAAATTAGCAAGATGGTGAGCAATCTGCAAATCATGCCCTATGAGGAACGGTTAAAGGATCTGGGAATGATTAGCTTGCAAAAAAGAAGGTTGAGAGGAGACTTAATAGCTGTCTACAAATATCTGAAGGGCTGTCACAGTGCAGAGGGAACAGCCTTATTCTCATTTGTACAAGGAACCACTAGAAGAAATGGATGAAACTGAAAGGGAGGAGACACAAATTAGATATTAGAAAAAAACTTTGACAGTGAGGGTGATCAATGAGTGGAACAGGTTACCACAGGAGGTGGTGAGTAGAGATGAGCGAGCACCAAAATGCTCGGGTGCTCGTTACTCGAGACGAACTTTTCGCGATGCTCGAGGGTTCGTTTCGAACAACGAACCCCATTGAAGTCAATGGGCGACCCGAGCATTTTTGTATATCGCCGATGCTCACTAAGGTTTTCATTTGTGAAAATCTGGGCAATTCAAGAAAGTGATGGGAACGACACAGCAACGGATAGGGCAGGCGAGGGGCTACATGTTGGGCTGCATCTCAAGTTCACAGGTCCCACTATTAAGCCACAATACCGGCAAGAGTGGGCCCCCCCAACAACTTTTACTTCTGAAAAGCCCTCATTAGCAATGGATACCTTAGCTAAGCACCACACTACCTCCAACAAAGCACAATCACTGCCTGCATGACACTCCGCTGCCACTTCTCCTGGGTTACATGCTGCCCAACCCCCCCCCCGCACGACGCAGTGTCCACAGCGCACACCAAATTGTCCCTGCGCAGCCTTCAGCTGCCCTCATGCCACGCCACACTCATATCTATTTATAAGTGCGTCTGCCAGAGAAACCGCAGGCACACACTGCAGAGGGTTGGCACGGCTAGACAGCGACCCTCTTTAAAAGGGGCGGGGCAATAGTCCACAATGCTGTACAGAAGCAATGAGAAATGCAATCCTGTGCCACCTCCATCTGGAGCTGCACACGTGGGCATAGCAATGGGGAACCTATGTGCCACGCACTATTCATTCTGTCAAGGTGTCTGCATGCCCCAGTCAGACTGTGGTTTTTTATAAATAGTCACAGGCAGGTACAACTCCGCAATGGGAATTACATGTGCACCCACAGCATGGGTGGCTCCCTGGAACCCACTGGCGGTACATAAAAATATCCCATTGCATTGCCCATCACAGCTGAGGTAATAATGTCATGTTTAATGAAGGTGGGCTTCGGCCCACACTGCATGCCCCAGTCAGACTGGGGTTCTTTAGAAGTGGACACAGATGCATTTACAACTCCCTGTGGACCCACAGCATGGGTGGCTCCCTGGAACCCACCGGCGGTACATAAATACATCCCATTGCAGTGCCCAACACAGCTGATGTAACGTCAGCTGTAATGCAGGTGGGCTAAAAATTAATTTGATTACACTGTAGGCGAGGGCCCCCAAAAATTGGTGTATCAACAGTACTAATGTACAGCAGAAAAATTGCCCATGCCCAACCAAGAGGGCAGGTGAAACCCATTAATCGCTTTGGGTAATGTGGCTTAATTGGTAACTAGGCCAGGAGGCAGCCCAGTTAAAATAAAAATTGGTTGAGGTGAAAGTTTGAACGCTTTAATGAGCATTGAAACGTATAAAAATTGTTTAGAAAAATTATATGACTGAGCCTTGTGGGCCTAAGAAAAATTGCCCGTTCGGCGTGATTATGTGAGGTTTCAGGAGGAGGAAGAGGAATATTATACACAGATTGATGAAGCGAAAAGGCCCCCGTTTTTGATGGGGATACAGAACGATGCTTCCATCCGCGGGTGCAGCCTACGTATTGCTTAGGTATCGCTGCTGTCCGCTGGTGGAGAAGAGAAGTCTGGGGAAATCCAGGCTTTGTTCATCTTGATGAGTGTTAGCCTGTCGGCACTGTCGGTTGACACGCGAGTACGCTTATCTGTGATGATTCCCCCAGCCGCACTAAACACCCTCTCTGACAAGACGCTAGCCGCAGGACAAGCAAGCACCTCCAGGGCATACAGCGCGAGTTCAGGCCACGTGTCCAGATTCGACACCCAGTAGTTGTAGGGGGCAGAGGCGTAACGGAGGACGGTCGTGCGATCGGCTACGTACTCCCTCACCATCCTTTTACAGTGCTCCCGCCGACTCAGCCGTGACTGGGGAGCGGTGACACAGTCTTGCTGGGGAGCCATAAAGCAGTCAAGGGCCTTAAAGAGTGTTGCCCTGCCTGTGCTGTACATGCTGCCTGATCTCCGCGCCTCCCCTGCTACCTGGCCCTCGGAACTGCGCCTTCGGCCACTAGCGCTGTCGTATGGGAATTTTACCATCAGTTTGTCCGCCAGGGTCCTGTGGTATAGCAACACTCCCGAACCCCTTTCCTCTTCGGGTATGAAGATAAAATGGATAGCGCTCCAAGAAATGGATAAGACGTGGTTGTCAAAAAATACAGAGAGTGTACATAAATGGATATGAGGCAATCGTATGTGGGAGGTAACTCACCCCGTGACGCCGGGCCCGTCTGTAGGGTGCCCGTGCGTCAAAATCCAGGATGGCGTATCAATCCAGAAAGAGATTCCTCGCACCAGTCTCTCGAGACATCCTAGGGAGAGCGTCTTGGTTGCTCCCGTCGATGAAAAAACCACCACGGGATAAAGATAGATCAATATGAAAAACAGAAAATTAACCAGCGCTACGGTGCTTCGGAAAATGGCAGATGATGCAAGGTTGTGCAAACAAGGTATGTATGATATGGATCAAGCTTGAGAAAGGCCGATATAACGGCCGAAACGCGTCGCAATAAAAGAATTACTATATATACCTTCTGAATTCTGCCTGCTACCTTGGATTCAGGGGTGCTTAACTATTAGCACCCCTGCGAAGTAACATCCATATCATACATACCTTGTTTGCACAACCTTGCATCATCTGCCATTTTCCGAAGCACCGGAGCGCTGGTTAATTTTCTGTTTTTCATATTGATCTGTTCGGGTATGAGAGTGGAAAGGTTCTCCTTATACCGTGGGTCGAGCAGTGTGTACACCCAGTAATCCGTAGTGGCCAGAATGCGTGTAACGCGAGGGTCACGAGAAAGGCATCCTAACATGAAGTCAGCCATGTGTGCCAGGGTACCTGTACGCAACACATGACTGTCCTCACTAGGAAGATCACTTTCAGGATCCTCCTCCTCCTCCTCCTCAGGCCATACACGCTGAAAGGATGACAGGCCAGCAGCATGTGTACCCTCACCAGTGGGCCAAGCTGTCTCTTCCCCCTCCTCCTCATCTTCCTCCTCCTCCTCCCCCTCACCGCGCTGAGATATAGACAGGAGGGTGCTCTGACTATCCAGCGACATACTGTCTTCCCCCGGGTCTGTTTCCAAGCGCAAAGCGTCTGCCTTTATGCTTTGCAGGGAACTTCTCAAGAGGCATAGCAGAGGAATGGTGACGCTAATGATTGCAGCATCGCCGCTCACCACCTGGGTAGACTCCTCAAACTTTCCAAGGACCTGGCAGATGTCTGCCAACCAGGCCCACTCTTCTGAAAAGAATTGAGGAGGCTGACTCCCACTACGCCGCCCATGTTGGAGTTGGTATTCCACTATAGCTCTACGATGCTCATAGAGCCTGGCCAACATGTGGAGCGTAGAGTTCCACCGTGTGGGCACGTCGCACAGCAGTCAGTGCACTGGCAGATTAAACCTATGTTGCAGGGTGCGCAGGGTGGCAGCGTCCGTGTGGGACTTGCGGAAATGTGCGCAGAGCCGGCGCACCTTTCCGAGCAGGTCTGACAAGCGTGGGTAGCTTTTCAGAAAGCGCTGAACCACCAAATTAAAGACGTGGGCCAGGCATGGCACATGCGTGAGGCTGCCGAGCTGCAGAGCCGCCACCAGGTTACGGCCGTTGTCACACTCGACCATGCACGGTTGGAGGCTCAGCGGCGCAAGCCAGCGGTCGGTCTGCTCTGTCAGACCCTGCAGCAGTTCGTGGGCCGTGTGCCTCTTATCTCCTAAGCTGAGTAGTTTCAGCATGGCCTGCTGACGCTTGCCAACCACTGTGCTGCCACGACGCGCGACACCGACTGCTGGCGACGTGCTGCTGCTGCTGACACATCTTGATTGCGAGACAGAGGTTGCGTTGGAGGAGGAGGGTGCTTTAGTGGAGGAAGCATACACCCCCGCAGATACCACCACCAAGCTGTGGCCCGCAATTCTGGGGGTGGGTAGGACGTGAGCGGTCCCAGGCTCTGACTCTGTCCCAGCCTCCACTAAATTCACCCAATGTGCTGTCAGGGAGATATAGTGGCCCTGCCCGCCTGTGCTTGTCCACGTGTCCGTTAAGTGGACCTTGGCAGTAACCGCGTTGGTGAGGGCGCGTACAATGTTGCGGGAGACGTGGTCGTGCAGGGCTGGGACGGCACATCGGGAAAAATAGTGGCGACTGGGAACTGAGTAGCGCGGGGCCGCCGCCGCCATCATACTTTTGAAGGACTCCGTTTCCACAACCCTATACGGCAGCATCTCCAGGCTGATAAATTTGGCTACGTGCACGTTTAACGCTTGAGCGTGCGGGTGCGTGGCGGCGTACTTGCGCTTGCGCTCAAACACTTGCGCTAGCGACGGCTGGACGGTGCGCTGAGAGACATTGGTGGATGGGGCCGAGGACAGCGGAGGTGAGGGTGTGGGTGCAGGCCAGGAGACGGTAGTGCCTGTGTCCTCAGAGCGGGGTTGGATCTCAGTGGCAGGTTGGGGCACAGGGGGAGAGGCAGCGGTGCAAACCGGAGGCAGTGAACGGCCTTCGTCCCACCTTGTGGGGTGCTTGGCCATCATATGTCTGCGCATGCTGGTGGTGGTGAGGCTGGTGGTGGTGGCTCCCCGGCTGATCTTGGCGCGACAAAGGTTGCACACCACTGTTCGTCGGTCGTCTGCACACTCAGTGAAAAACTGCCAGACCTTTGAGCACCTCGGCCTCTGCAGGGTGGCATGGCGCGAGGGGGCGCTTTGGGAAACAGTTGGTGGATTATTCGGTCTGGCCCTGCCTCTACCCCTGGCCACCGCACTGCCTCTTGCAACCTGCCCTGCTGCTGCCCTTGCCTTCCCCTCTGAAGACCTGTCCTCAGTAGGCGTAGCAAACCAGGTGGGGTCAGTCACCTCATTGTCCTGCTGCTCTTCCTCAGAATCCTCGGTGCGCTCCTCCCTCGGACTTAATGCCCTTACTACTACCTCACTGATAGACAATGGTGTCTCATCATCATCGGCCTCCTCACCCACTGAAAGGTCTTGAGACAGTTGCCGGAAGTCCCCAGCCTCATCCCCCGGACCCCGGGATCTTTGCAATGGTTGGGCATCAGTCACGATAAACTCCTCTGGTGGGAGAGGAATCACTGCTGCCCAATCTGAGCAGGGGCCCGAGAACAGTTCCTGGGAGTCTGCCCGCTCCTCAGAATGTCTCATTTTCATGGAGTGAGGAGGCTGGGAGGAAGGAGGAGCAGCCGCCAGAGGATTCTGAGTTGCAGCAGTGGACTGCGCAGAACTCTGGGTGGACGATAGGTTGCTGGAAGCACTTTCTGCCATCCACGACAGGACCTGCTCACACTGCTCATTTTCTAATAAAGGTCTACCGCGTGGACCCATTAAATGTGCTATGAATGTGGGGACGCCAGAAACGTGCCTCTCTCCTAATCCCGCAGCAGTCGGCTGCAATACACCTGGATCAGGAGCACGGCCTGTGCCCGCACCCGGACTAGGGCCTCCGCGTCCTCGGCCGTGCCCACGTCCTCTAGGCCTACCCCTACCCCTCAGCATGCTGTATTACCAGTAATGCAGAAACACAACACTGTAATTAAATGTGCCGCTTATTGGCCTGTGGTTGCAGGCTGAGTTCGCTTACGGAACGCCAGAAAACAATTTGGCGCAAGCCTGCTGTAACACTTAGCTGGCTGCGTATGATTTTGTTGAAGTACTACACCCAGCACACACGGACCCAGAACACTGAGCACAGTGACAGGCAGGCCAAATAGATTTTTTGCCCAATATTTTTTAGAAAAGGCCCACTGCATATATTCAATCAATAATATATGTCTTCTGCCCCTGGAGTGTGTCACAGAACTGCAGAGTGTTGCACTGTTATTAACTGCAACAAAGCGGTGATTTCGCAGCCAGGAAATAATTTGGCGCAAGCCTGCTGTAACACTTAGCTGGCTGTGTATTTATTTGTAGAACTACTAACCCCAGCACACACGCACCCAGAACACTGAGCACAGTGACAGGCAGGCCAAATAGATTTTTTGCCCAATATTTTTTTGAAAAGGACCACAGCGTATATTCAATCAATAATATAGGTCTTCTGGCCCTGCCTACACAATTCTGGCCCTGGAGTGTGTCACAGAACTGCAGAGTGCTGCACTGTTATTAACTGCAACAGAGCGGTGATTTCACAGCCAAGAAATAATTTGGCGCAAGCCTGCTGTAACACTTAGCTGGCTGCGTATTTATTTGTAGAACTACTACCCCCAGCACACACGCACCCAGAACACTGAGCACAGTGACAGGCAGGCCAAATAGATTTTTTGCCCAATATTTTTTTGAAAAGGACCACAGCGTATATTCAATCAATAATATATGTCTTCTGGCCCTGCCTACACAATTCTGTCCCTGGAATGTGTCACAGAACTGCAGAGTGTTGCACTGTTATTAACTGCAACAGAGCGGTGATTTCACAGCCAGGAAATAATTTGGCGCACGCCTGCTGTAACACTTAGCTGGCTGCGTATTTATTTGTAGAACTACTACCCCCAGCACACATGGACCCAGAACACTGAGCACAGTGACAGGCAGGCCAAATAGATTTTTTGCCCAATATTTTTTTGAAAAGGACCACAGCGTATATTCAATCAATAATATATGTCTTCTGGCCCTGCCTACACAATTCTGTCCCTGGAGTATTACTGCAGGGCGCAATGCTCTGCACGGCCGATATACCAAAAAAAAAAAATGTGCAACACTGCAAAAAGCAGCCTCCACAGTACTGCACACGGTTATATGTGGCCCTAAGAAGGACCGTTGGGGTTCTTGAAGCCTACAATCACTCCTAACACTCTCCCTGCCTAACCACCACTTCTGTCCCTGTAGTATTACTGCAGGGCGCAATGCTCTGCACGGCCGATATACCAAAAAAAAAAATTGTGCAACACTGCAAAAAAGCAGCCTCCACAGTACTGCACACGGTTAGATGTGGCCCTAAGAAGGACCGTTGGGGTTCTTGAAGCCTACACTAACTCCTAACACTCTCCCGATAGCAGCTCCGGCACCAACAGCACTGTCCCTCAGCTATGTCACAACGCATCTGAGGCGAGCCGCGGGAGGGGCCGATTTTTATACTCGGGTGACACCTGATCTCGCCAGCCACTCTCTGCAGGGGGGTGGTATAGGGCTTGAACGTTGCAGGGGGAAGTTGTAATGCCTTTCCTGTCTTTCAATTGGCCAGAAAAGCGCGCTTACGTCTCAGAGATGAAAGTGAAAGTAACCCGAACATCGCGTGGTGCTCGTCTCGAGTAACGAGCATCTCGAACATGCTAATACTTGAACGAGTATCAAGCTCGGACGAGTACGTTCGCTCATCTCTAGTGGTGAGTTCTCCTTCAATGGAAGTGTTTATACAAAGGATGGAGAAATATCTGTTTGGGATGATTTAGTGAATCCTGCACTGAGCAGGGGGTTGGACCAGATGACCCTGGAGGACCCTTCCAACTATACCATTCTATGACATTTAACGGGTGAGCATTGCTTATTTTTATTTATTTTAACCGATTTCCCAATTGGACATTTTTTCTTTTCTCTTAGAAAACGTCTCTCAATGTCCTTTGACCCTCACAGAATATTTACATCGGGATGCAGCAGAATTTGTTGCTGTGGAATGGTGCATCAAGCCTTTTGGGCATAGCTCACATTCATGTCTACTGTGCACCTAGCCTAACTGCAGATTCAATGCACACCCAGGTCTTTCGCAATGCGTCTCATGTCATTCTCTATGACAGGTCTTCTGAAAGTTGTTGAACATGGGTCACACTAATCAATCTTTCATTTAAATGGGCAAAACATACTTCCAATCAGATTTCCTTAATTGAAACACTTTTTTGCCCATTTAGCTCTTTAAGTCATTAATACAAAGGGTAATTAATAGAGATAAGCGAACACCAAAATGTTCGGGTGTTCGTTATTCGGAACGAACTTCCCGCGATGTTCGAGGGTTCGTTTCGAACAACGAACCCCATTGAAGTCAATGGGCGACCAGAGCATTTTTGTATTTCGCCGATGCTCGCTAAGGTTTTCATGTGTGAAAATCTGGGCAATTCAAGAAAGTGATGGGAATGACACAGAAACGGATAGGGCAGGCGAGGGGCTACATGTTGGGCTGCATCTCAAGTTCACAGGTCCCACTATTAAGCCACAATACCGGCAAGAGTGGGCCCCCCCCCCCTCCCAACAACTTTTACTTCTGAAAAGCCCTCATTAGCATGGCATACCTTTGCTAAGCACCACACTAGCTACAACAAAGCACAATCACTGCCTGGATGACACTCCGCTGCCACTTCTCCTGGGTTACATGCTGACCAACCGCCCCCCCTCCCCCCCACAGCGCACACCAAAGTGTCCCTGCGCAGCCTTCAGCTGCCCTCATGCCACGCCACACTCATGTCTATTTAGAAGTGCGTCTGCCATGAGGAGGAACCGCAGGCACACACTGCAGAGGGTTGGCATGGCTAGGCAGCGACCCTCTTTAAAAGTGGCGGGGCGATAGCCCACAATGCTGTACAGAAGCAATGAGAAATAGAATCCTGTGCCACCGCCATCAGGAGCTGCACACGTAGGCATAGCAATGGGGAACCTACGTGCCACACACTATTCATTCTGTCAAGGTGTCTGCATGCCCCAGTCAGACTGGTAATATGTACCTTAACAGTAACCGCGTTGGTGGTAATGTGGTGGTGACTGCGGACCTAGTAGCACGGTTGTATTTTGTTGGTTTTCGGAATGCGGCCAGGATTAAGTGGGCCGTGGCGGGGGGATGGTGTGGGGGCTCTCTTGTTGTGTCGGTAAAGGTGAAATTCTTGAACTGCCACCAGACGAACCAATGCAAAGGCATTTGCCAAGAATGTTTTCCCTGTTGGAGGAGGAGGGGGATGTTTTTGAGGCACTACGTGTCCTCTCCACGTGTCCGTGGTTATATGCACCTTAACAGTAACCGCGTTGGTGGGAAATGGCCTCGCCGCCATCATGTCTTTGGGAAGCCTCTGTTTCCACACCCCAGAGACATACCATTAGCAGCGGTATAGGCAGAGCCCAGAATTCGTAACATTTCAGCCGTAGCATTAGGACAGGCCCCACTAACATATCACTAGCAGCATTATAGCGGGAGCGCAGTCTTCGTTCCATGTCAGCAATAGTAGCACTCAAGACAGGCCCCAGTAACAATTCCGAAGCAGCAGTATAGCGGGAGCGCAGTCTTCGTTCCATGTCAGCAATAGTAGCACTCAAGACAGGCCCCAGTAACAATTCCGAAGCAGCAGTATAGCGGGAGCGCAGTCTTAGTTCCATTTCAGTAGCCTTAGTATAGCCAAGGCCCAAGTTACATTTATGTAGCTAAAGTGTAGGTCAACCCCACACACCTTTCTGTACCATGAGTGCAGGCGAAGAACATACAAATTGCTATGATTACACTGTAGGTGAGGGCCCCAAAAATTTGGTGTACCAACAGAACTAATGTACCTCAGTAAAAATTGGCCAAGCCCAACCAAGATGGCAGGTGAATCGCTTTGGTTAATGTGGCTTAAGTGGTAACTAGGCCTGGAGGCAGCCCAGTGTAACGAAAAATTGGTTCAAGTTAAAGTTCCAACGCTTTTAAGCGCATTGAAACTTATAAAAATTGTTCAGAAAAATTATTTGAGTGAGCCTTGTGGCCCTAAGAAAAATTGCCCGTTCAGCGTGATTACGTGAGGTTTCAGGAGGAGGAGCAGGAGGAGGAGGAGGAATATTAGACACAGATTGATGAAGCAGAAATGTCCCCGTTTTGGATGGTGAGAGAGAACGTAGCTTCCATCCGCGGGTGCAGCCTACGTATTGCTTACGTATCGCTGCTGTCCGCTGGTGGAGAACAGAAGTCTAGGGAAATCCAGCCTTTGTTCATCTTGATGAGTGTTAGCCTGTCGGCACTGTCGGTTGACAAGCGGCTACGCTTATCTGTGATGATTCCCCCAGCCGCACTAAACACCCTCTCCGATAAGACGCTAGCCGCAGGACAAGCAAGCACCTCCAGGGCATACAGCGCGAGTTCAGGCCACGTGTCCAGCTTCGACACCCAGTAGTTGTAGGGGGCAGAGGCGTCACCGAGGATGGTCGTGCGATCGGCTACGTACTCCCTCACCATCCTTTTACAGTGCTCCCGCCGACTCAGCCTTGACTGGGGAGCGGTGACACAGTCTTGGTGGGGAGCCATAAAGCTGGCCAGGCCCTTAAAGACTGTTGCACTGCCTGGGATGTACATGCTGCTCGATCTACGCACATCCCCTGCTACCTTGCCCTCGGTACTGCGCCTTCTGCCACTAGCGCTGTCGGCTGGGAATTTTACCATCAGCTTGTCCGCAAGGGTCCTGTGGTATAGCAACACTCTCAAACCCCTTTCCTCTTCGGGAATGAGAGTGGGCAGGTTCTCCTTATAGCGTGGATCGAGCAGTGTGTACACCCAGTAATCCGTCGTGGCCAGAATGCGTGCAACGCGAGGGTCACGAGAAAGGCATCCTAACATGAAGTCAGCCATGTGTGCCAGGGTACCTGTACGCAACACATGGCTGTCTTCACTAGGAAGATCACTTTCAGGATCCTCCTCCTCCTCCTCCTCCTCCTCAGGCCATACACGCTGAAAGGATGACAGGCAATCAGCCGGTGTACCGTCAGCAGCGGGCCAAGCTGTCTCTTCCCCCTCCTCCTCATCCTCCTCATGCTCCTCCTCCTCCTCCTGTACGCGCTGAGAAATAGACAGGAGGGTGCCCTGACTATCCAGCGGCATACTGTCTTCCCCCGCCCCCGTTTCCGAGCGCAAAGCAGCTGCCTTTATGCTTTGCAGGGAATTTCTCAAGATGCATAGCAGAGGAATGGTGACGCTAATGATTGTAGCATCGCCGCTCACCACCTGGGTAGACTCCTCAAAATTACCAAGGACATGGCAGATGTCTGCCAACCAGGCCCACTCTTCTGAAAGGAATTGAGGAGGCTGACTCCCACTGCGCCGCCCATGTTGGAGTTGGTATTCGACTATAGCTCTACGCTGTTCATAGAGCCTGGCCAACATGTGGAGCGTAGAGTTCCACCGTGTGGGCACGTCGCACAGCAGTCGGTGCACTGGCAGCTTAAAGTGATGTTGCAGGGTGCGCAGGGTGGCAGCGTCCGTGTGGGACTTGCGGAAATGTGCGCAGAGCCGGCGCGCCTTTACGAGCAGGTCTGACAAGCGTGGGTAGCTTTTCAGAAAGCGCTGAACCACCAAATTAAAGACGTGGGCCAGGCATGGCACGTGCGTGAGGCTGCCGATCTGCAGAGCCGCCACCAGGTTACGGCCGTTGTCACACACGACCATGCCCGGTTGGAGGCTCAGCGGCGCAAGCCAGCGGTCGGTCTGCTGTGTCAGACCCTGCAGCAGTTCGTGGGCCGTGTGCCTCTTATCGCCTAAGCTGAGTAGTTTCAGCACGGCCTGCTGACGCTTGCCCACCGCTGTGCTGCCACACCGCGCGACACCGACTGCTGGCGACATGCTGCTGCTAACACATCTTGATTGCGAGACAGAGGAGGAGGAGGAGGGTGCTTTAGTGGAGGAAGCATACACCTCCGCAGATACCACCACCGAGCTGGGGCCCGCAATTCTGGGGGTGGGTAGGACATGAGCGGTCCCAGGCTCTGACTCTGTCCCAGCCTCCACTAAATTCACCCAATGTGCCGTCAGGGAGATGTAGTGGCCCTGCCCGCCTGTGCTTGTCCACGTGTCCGTTAAGTGGACCTTGGCAGTAACTGCGTTGGTGAGGGCGCGTACAATGTTGCGGGAGACGTGGTCGTGCAGGGCTGGGACGGCACATCGGGAAAAGTAGTGGCGACTGGGAACTGAGTAGCGCGGGGCCGCCGCCTCCATGATACTTTTGAAGGACTCCGTTTCCACAACCCTATACGGCAGCATCTCAAGGCTGATGAATTTTGCTATGCGGACGGTTAACGTTTGAGCGTGCGGGTGCGTGGCGGCGTACTTGCGCTTGCGCTCCAACAGTTGCGCAAGCGACGGCTGGACGGTGCGCTGAACTACACTGCTGGATGGGGCCGAGGACAGCGGAGGTGAGGGTGTGGGTGCAGGCCAGGAGACGGTAGTGCCTGTGTCCTGAGAGGGGGGTTGCATCTCAGTGGCAGGTTGGGGCACAGGGGGAGAG